>NW_007578861.1:28350-31612 GCF_000690725.1 Stegastes partitus
AGTAGTAAGCACTACTGCTTACACTTTAGATGAGTGACAGATGTGAGTTGTTCTTCTATGTCTAGATTAATTTGAGTGAAATTGAGTGGAATTATATGAATACATCATGATGGTGTTGTAGTCTTGGTTTTGTTTGTTATTCATTCCTGTTCATTTTAAAAATATCCCATTCCTTGTGCATCTCTTATGGGTGTCCTTCCTCTCTTTGGATGTTTTCCCACCCTTTCTGATTGTCTTATCCATCCTCATTCATTTCTTTTGTGTCTTGTTTTGTTCTCTGTGTATATGTCGTCCTGTGTCTTCTTCTGTTAGTTGCCGGTTTGTGTGTTTACCTGCCTGTCTATCCTTTGCGACTTGTCCTCGGTTGTTGTTGGACTTCTTTTATAAGATTTTGCTTTCAACTATCATCTTTAGTAACTTTTATTGCCATTTACTTTTGTTTGTTTTAAACTGCCTGTGTGTGCATTTGGCCCTCCTCTGATGCCACTGTCCACAGATGGTGTGTATTTTTACACCCACACCAGTTGTATTAACTCCCATTAGCAGGAATTTTGTAGCTGACGGACCACAAAGTCAAATTTTGTCCATTTAATTCTTTATATTAGTACGAGCATTAAAACCACTGACAGGTGTAACAGGTGTGGCATTCATATGGATGTTGCTTTGACGTGCACCACCCATCTAAACATTGTTGCAGATGCAAGGTGTTGACTCCCCAGATCTCAGTCTGACCGAGCATATATGTACGGCACCAGAACAAGGTTGATCCGCCCAACCCGATCAGCCCACAGGACATGAAGGATCCACTGCCAGCGTCCAATGTCAGACACCACCGAACACCTTACGACGGATCAAAGCTAGTTTAACTGCACATGGTGGACTTACACAACATTAGGTAGGTGGTTTTAATGTTGTAGCTGATTGCTGTATTTCTCATGTCTGTAACTGCAACAGGTTTAAATTCCTGCAAATTTAAACATTTGTTGGATTGATGGAAAGATTACAAATGCAGACATGCATGCAACGGAGCAATTAGAAGTCAAAAATACTGAACTGTTTGGCTGAGGTGACAGTTACGGAGTCCTAGGAATCCTTGTATTTTTAATCTTGAGCCAACAGAATATGAATGAATATGCATTTTGTTAGATTTTTTTAAAGGCAAACATCTTTTAGGACTACAGGGTCCCCATAGAACTTAGTATTACTGTAGCACATGTAGGGTTTTATGCAGACCCTTGCAATAGATTAATCACAAAAATTAAAAGTGAAGTAGCAGAAGTAAGGACTTTGCTATGTACGCTGTAAAAAAAAGAAGAAGCACTGCTTCAATTAAGTCTTACATATCTTTCTGCTTTGGTGATGGCAGTTTTGTGGATTCTGTAAATTTGAAATTACAGTTTTCACCTCTGTATTATAATTTCAAAGAAAGTGTGGAAATTCAGTTTACTGTTCCTTTAGTGCTGTGCGTCTACGATCATAATGTTCAGATTTCTTCAGATTTTTCTGCTGCAACGCCATTTTTTTCGAATAGGATTGCAGAATAAAGAAAAGGACAGAACAGTAAGTCTAATGACAAAATTGTGTTTTACATTTTATGTTCAGGTAAAAGGGAGTAATTAAGTTTATTATTTATTAAGATAAGATAAGATGAGATAAGATAAGCCTTTATTTATCTCACAGTGGAGAAATTCACAGTGTTGTCAGCAGCATTACACATAGAGATACACACATACTAGACAGAAAAATTTACATATATATATAAGAAATAGTGCAAACTTAGAAACTTCATGTGACTTTTCTTTAAATGAACTTGCTGCAATGCTCATTTGAGAGGAATCAGATGATTAATACTGCAATTAATATTACTTGCTAACTTTATTTGAATGAACCTGATTCAATTTGCAATTGGTGCAAATTGGTCCAGCAGTTCCTTTTGTTCCGTGTGCTGTAGCTCTCATCATAACCTGAGATTACAAAGTGCTGTATACAGAAAGAAATTTAGAATCATTAATAAATACACTGTACAGAACAGGAAGCTATACACATTTTTATGGATCGTATGAGAAATAAAACAAAATTTGAAGTTGTATTGCTTTCCAACGAGATTTAAATCTAAGAACAGTTCCTTAAAATGTTTGAAAAGAACTTTAAAGCACTTTAAAGTCCTTCAAAAAGACTTTAAAGCACTTTTAACTAATAAGTCTATGCGCAATTAAAAGTAGCTACTTAAGGCATCTAAAAGGTAATGTCAGCATCTGCACACAGACGAATTGCAAGCTGTTATTTTCAAGCTTTGACTACACCAGCAGTTTTATACGCTTTGCCCCAAGTTCCTTGCCAGAGTGCACTTGCAGCAGCTGCTGATTGATGGGCTCTTGGATTGACGACAGCTCCCCAGTGTGTCGCTGGCTGCCATGTTAAATACTGAGCTCTCACACTCTCCGTACAGAAAAAAACACATATAGCTTCTGTCGGGGTCAGTTTAAGTTGAACTTTTAAAATCAGAGGCTATCCTTGGGCCAAGGGTCACAGTGTTCCTGAGGTGACAAAAACAAAGTACAAATATGTCCCGTAAACTTGAACTAAAAGGCGTCGGCGCATGGCTGCAGATTCTCCCCTGTACCTCAAAAACATCAATTTGTCTTTGTCATTTCGTATGTGATGTAATCCGGGGACTGACCCTCGTGCACGTGCTCGGCCCATGTGTATGCAAATAAGTACGCATACTTGGAATATACTGGGTATTTGCTTGTGTCCATCAATCTGATCCCTAGAAAGGATCAGGAGTTTCATGTGACACGACCGTCCCTTTGGGTGACTCTTACATCCAACCAGAACCTGTGCACCCCCCTCCCCACTCATCTGGGAGTTAATAAGAGGGATCCTCTGGGGACACGCGGACACAATCAGAAGACCTCCATCGTTTGATGCCAAACAGCGTCGCCAGCACCAAGACAATCATGCCTGTGCCCAAGAAAGCAGGTAAGAAATCATCCTCACCTGAGACTCTAGGGGCACCTGTGAGGGGCATTAAACCAGGTTCCCACTCAGTCCGTGGCATCACCTGCTTGTTTTTTATCATAGAAGCTACACTGACATCAATATTTGCTGCTACGTCAAGTAAAACATGAGTAAATCCCACTTTTATCAAATATGGGTGTTAAAATGTGACTCAAATTTTACAGAAATTTCAGTTCAGAGTGAATTTATTTTATATTTCTGCTCTCTTTTTTTTTCATTGCATTGAAGTTCTAGATGTTGT
>NW_007578861.1:31796-103383 GCF_000690725.1 Stegastes partitus
CTTAATGGTATTAAGATATAAGATGCACAACGTCCATGTTTGTTGGTACAAACATTATTTTGTATGAGTGAGCTTTTGTTGAGATTCACAGATTTATGATATTCTTCGGTAAATGTTTTTTTAATTACGATGACTTTCTTTATTTTCTGCCCTCCAAATTTCAGATATTCACATTTAAATTGCTTCTGTAATCATACAGTGACTGCAGATCCCAGAGATGCTGTCTTAATTTTCACTCTATTTAAAGTGTGTCACAGCTTGAGCAGGTAAATCTTCATTTATGGCCCTGAGCAGTGTTTCATTACCAATTTATTAGGTGTTTCATACTTGTTTATAAGATGTTGTTCTGCTGCCTCGCACTGACTGCCACCAGCTCCGAGTCAAATGTCTTTCCACACCTTGGATTGGGCCAGTTTTTCTCCGGACCATTAATCACGTCAACAAAGTGCATGAAAAAGCTTCTCCCCGTTCGGTTATGGTTCCCCCTCAGTGTCACAGCCTCATCTGCAGTTTCAGAGCTCGTATTTCTGTCTGTCTTTCCGTCTCTACGCAACCAGACACACCTGTCTCGGCATGCTCGCATCGCTTCATTCTCTCGGTCTCACTACTACAGGAGCTTTATATGAGCATCTTTTGTTCTGCTCCTGCTTGTTTTGGATATTTCTAATCCATGCTCAGTGTTTCCATAATAGGTTACATAAGCCAGGCCACACATCTCCCCCTGCAAAACTGTTACTAATCCATCCTCTAGCTGCCACAGTAATGAAGTGTGAAATGTTGAACAGTAATTCAAGTACCAAAATGTAAAAGCTTATCTCTGTGTTATTTATGGCTGTCAGATTTTGCCATTATGTAACATCCGTCGCCTCGGGGTTCTGCCCTTTGACATCTTTATTTGATTAGTGGCATCAAAAGTGTCATTTGTTGCCATAAATGAAAGTAAGAAGATGTGATTTGATGCTTAAAAAACATGAAACTTTACTGTGGCAGCCTGTAGATCCTTTTTTTTTTAACTTATCCTTTACCCAGAATCCTTCTCCATCCATCTTCCATGCAGCTCCCATCTCCATCTCACATATACTCATCATCCACAGGGCTTCTAGCCAGGAAGTCTTGACACTTGACAGGAACCAGAGGGATGAGCCTGGATCTCCCTCCTCCTCCTCCTCATCTGACTATCTTCTGATCTTGCTGCCTCAGCGGGATGTTTCGAACCTGATCTGCACAGATAATGTAGCTCTGTCCCACTGCGAGGGGAATCTGGGGAGGGAAAAAACGCACGTCATGACCGCCCAAAACAAACAGTTCTAGTAAGCCGACGGGCGGTCCGCCGATGATCTTTCAGGTGGACCGTGCTGAGCTGTTCACTCCTTTAAATATGCGCCGGGGACGATGTCACTCATGTTCTGTGGCTTGTAGTTGGTTCGGATCCAGAATCCATCCGAGAAAAGCCTTTTTAAGTGGAATCCTCCTGAGAAGCAGACATCCATCCTTTCTTTCCAGTTTGATTCATGAGGTGTCTTTTTTTATGGTCCCACTGACCTTAAATATTTTTATGCCTCACACCTCAATCTCGCACCCCATTCTGTCTCCTGCATGTCTCTATTGCTGCGATGTTAAGTCATCAATCTTTTGAAGTATCTGTTTATCCCTGCTGGGCTCTCCTGTTGATCCTGCTGAGCGTGGACAGGCATCCACAGGGATTTAACCTCCACGGAGCAGCTGGAGACCTGGCATGTCTCCAATCAACCGGCTCACCCGCAGACAGTCTGATATCTCACTCTGAGGTTACCTGAGGTGTTGGTTCACCTCAGACAGATACCAGCGGTACAGTTAGTGCTGCATCTTACTGGTTCGGGTTACAGTGTCGCATTCCCCTCCAATCTCTCCTTCGTAATTCCTACTTAATGCCTTGATGAACTGTTCCACAAGGCTTTTCTTTTCTCTCACCTGTTGTGTTCCATTATGAAAGCGATCAGAGGAGGAAGAGAAGAAAGACCGATGAAGTGATCTGTCACCAGCTACTTGCTGCTCACCCAATTTCCAATGACAGCATCGTGACCTTCACTCTATCCGCCTTCTGTCCTGCCAAATCTCTCCTCCTCACTCCAGGCTCATGTTCAGCATCACGCACTGACAATATAAGGATACTTCCTTTAGAACTCGTGCTGCTGAAGTCAATGACGAGTGCATGATATCCAAACTCAAATCTGGTGTGTAATTGGATCCTAAGCCTCAGTAGGGTCCAATTAATAAGCCTGCATGCCCGGTCAATTATCAAATTTTCTGGTCTTATTGACTTCAGTCTGGGGATTGTATTCAGCATAATGATCTCCTGCATCACAGAAACAAAGCTTATATTTAGATTTTTTTTTAATTGCAGCACCCAGTGACACTGAGCAGTTGGATGTGCGCCTTAAAATCCAGACGATTTAAAGTTGGCCCACTAGCGCTCCAACAGCCCTTCCCAGTTCATTTGTCACACTTATGAAGAAGTACGGGCCGGCACGATCCAGAGTAAGCAATGCCTGCAGACGCATCTGATGTTTGCAGATGTTTCAAATGCTCCCATTTGTCCTGCTGGTTGTCAACTTGCTGGCATCCTCCCCAGCACAAGGTCATGCAGGGTGGAGAGGTCGCGTTTCCTCAGACTCAGACATGTGTCGGGATCTCCGGGCAAGCAGGAGCCAAAACACAATCAGTCCCCTCTGAGGTCATAGAGGGAAGTCAGTGCATTTACAGTCAAGTTAATAAGGCCATTAAACCACACGTAAATCAAACTTTATGATATGTAAACACCTTGGTAATCTGGTTACTCAGTCATAAAATAACACACATCACACTTGGCTAGAAATTCACAGAACAAACACTAAAAAAGACAAAAGAAAGAACAAAACCAAAACAATGAAAGAAAATACACATAAAACTGAAACATGACATGTAAGTGAAGCACTGAATATCAAAATAATTTACTAAAAATACTGTAGTTCCTAATATAGTTATATTATCCTGCAATTTTACTCCATGAATTCTGTTTTGACAGCTATAGTTATGTTTCACTTGACAAACTAAGATTTCACATACCGTAAAAAAAAATGTTAAAAACTTTTAAACTGTAATTTTTACAGTAAGTTTTCCCTGTTTTGTTAAATTACAGATGACAACTAGTAAAATAACAGAAAAAAAAGCATGAATTTATATGTTAACAGTGAAAAAAAAACATTTTCCACTGTATTTAGACTTTCTCAATTAGGAAAAGAAGACTGTTATTTTATAGACATTTGCATTATTTAACATTTATTCTGTGACAACATGTGACCACAAAATTACAAAATTTTACTGTATTTAAATGAGCTAAAAGTATCTTTATTTTACAGGTATTTGCTGTTTTTTTTTGTTTTTGGTTTTTTTTTGCCAGTTTTACAGTTTCTACTGCTTTAAGCGTATTTTAATGGCAGGATTTTTTTTTCCTAATTTTTTTTTTTTTTTTTACAAGGAATGTAAAATGCATGATGCTAAATAAATTAGGATGCATTTTTATAGATTAAATGACCTTAAAATCAGTTCAACATTGACCAACTGAAACAGTAATACAGATTCAGGTATATATTACTTATACTGAGGGTTTTTTTTCACTATTGAAATCATTTTTCACTCAGGACTTTTAACTGCAGTTCAGCATTTTGTTGTGACATTACTTCAGTAAAGGATCTCAGCTCTTCATCAATCACCTTTCATGGTCACAATATGTTTGAACATGATGCAAACTCACCCAGTCTGGGCTTCCCAGTAAATTTATATTTAAAGTAGTGTGTTCTGCATATATACAGCCATGATTTTTTAGCTTTTCATAAGAAAGGATGTGATCATGGCTATGCTCATAGTTATTACGTAGCTATCCTGAAATCAACTCTCTCGCTATAACTTCTAGCTGCATGCACAAGTGTATTGAGAAGTACAAAACTCGCTGCATTTGTTATTTGCTTACCACAGACTCATTGTGTCTGTTTCTATTTTGTGTTGCTATAATGTGCTTTTTTTCTGCTTAAACTCCAGCACCTAGTCACAGACAAAGCAGACTATACCATTTCTTAATATAACAACTATAAACCTTTGCTATATTGGGTTTAAAAGACACACAGTACATGTAATATTCTGCAACAAGTGGGATTTTTGACGTTAAAGGCAGAATATTCACATGTCCACCTCCCAGCCAGGTGCAGCAGTTTGAGGCCTCCTTAAGAGGAAAATCGCATCTGTTCTGTCTAATTCTGGTGATACCAAAGAAACCACAAATCAAGCAAATGCGGTGATGTAACCGTCCGATAGATGAGTAAGAATGATGAGGGATTAGTAGTCTGTGAAATGTGAGAAACAGCAACCCGAGCTCGTGTGACCTGCACACAGGGGTGACCGAACATGTCCAGTATGGGATCGCAGTTTTCTCCGAATGTCAGACGACACAGTGACTCACAAACTAACAGAGATTGCACACTGGCCCACAACACGACAAACACGCTGGCGGCGGTGTGAAGTAACAGCATCCTACAGAAAGTGTATTCTTAGAACAGGACTCCTGCTGTCAGGGGCCCTGATGTGTGTGCTCAACAAATGTACGCTCAGGCCTCCGGACTCCCTCTGTTGAAACCTGAAGCTGGGAAGGCACGAGAAAACTTCATGAATCAGTGCTGAGCCGACACTGCTGGCTCTGTGATCTACAGTATGTTGAGAGCAGCGGGGGATTTAGTGCAGATGAATGGCCCTGACAGCAGCAGTGATGAAGAGGGAGCCTACAGAGGAGGATGAAAAGGTTTAAAGTTACCGCCGATGCCACCCTGAGCGTCGAGCATTTCACCTCTTTGTTAGATGAACCAGTCTGAGAATCTAATCTGAGCGGAGAGGCTGAAATTCTAAAGGTTTATTCCACCTCATATAATCAGGGGCTCGACCATTTCTGATTTACTTGAAACTGTTTTATCATAAACTATGGATGCTTAAATAGGTATCTGTGAGTTTTTAGGTTAATTTATCAAATACTTTCTGAGATATTTTTATTTAAATATTGCCTTCCAACCTACAAAAATCTGAGGCTGTTTGGATGACAATATCACAGAAACTATTAAAAAAAAAAAAGGCCTTGGATTTTTTCACTGTCAACAAAAAGAAACATTGAAAAATTGTCTTCTGAAGCACATGAAGCTGCATGTCTCAGTAATACAAAACAAAATACTTTACAATATGAAATACTTGATCACAAAAATGAAAAAAAAAGTCATTGAACTGTCATGACTGATTGAGCATGTGTGAAAAGTTGTACCACAAAAACAAAATATTGCCGGGTTGGAGATGGTTGAGCAAAAACATTTTGTAAATTTTTGATGATTTAATATGGACTGACTGTATATGTAGATGGCAGTGTCTCAGACTCTGAATCTTTTTGTTTTGCAGGGAGAAAAAACAGTAATGCTGTAGAAGGTAAAGCTCAACATAAAGCATTGAGATCTATGCATTAAATAAAATACATGGTGTCATGTTAAATATGGATAAAGTTTAATGTATTTTGTTGTGTTTCTTTTCAGAAAAGCTGCCGCCATATGAGCCAAACATCCCTGAACCAACCACCAGGGCCGACTTCATGAAACGTAAGGCCACATTTTAAACACCTGTTGATGAATTATCGCCAATATCACTTCAAGCTAATGATGGAAATGAAATACACTTTAGACATCACATTTTTATGTTGGGTTTTACTTTTATTTGTCATCCATCTGCCTGCTTAAATCCATTAACTCAGGGAAAGGGCACTAACTCCATGACTGTCATGGTCAAATTCTACTTAATGACATATTCATTAAATTGTTGATCTAAAGACACCCTGTACCATTCCACTGTTCATTTCTTCATGTTTTACTGTTTTTATCCATGTCACCCTCAGTCTCCTGTTCTCTGCTTGTGTTTTTTCCCTCCTCGTCTCCTCAGACTGGCTCCCCCTCTCCCTGGATGATAAAACTGCACAGAAGCTGTTGTGGATTTCAGAGGGTGGCCTGAAGGTGGCTCGCACATCAGATGCAGTCTGTCCGTATCCCAACAGACCCGAGAGATACGATCACTCACCACAGGTAGGCCTGACGTTAAAGCTGAAACCACAGCGGCAGTCAGTGGTGAAAGAGGCTGTTTAGATCCTTTACTTCAGCAAAAGTAGCATCACAGCAGTGGAAAAAAGATAACGTCCTGTATGAGTTTAAATATGAGTACACAGGTGTTAGCAAAATGTGTTCTCTATTACAGTAAAGATGCTGGTTTAGTCTGTCTGACTGATATGTTATTATATATGACATCATTAGATTATTAATAGTGAAGCATCAGTGTGTCAGCAGCAGGTTACTGCCGCAGCTGCTGCAGGTTGAATTACTTTATATCAAGTTTTATATGCAGAGACAGCAGATAAATCCGAGGGCTTCAAACATGATTAACAGGAGAGGAAAGTAAAGCAAACAGTTTTGATCCATACATCTATTTTTGGTTTTTTGTTGTTGTTTTTTTTGTTGTTTTTTTAATCTTTGATTTTTGGTAAGATGTTGCATCATTCGAACATTTATTGAAATAAAACTACACGAGAAACTCAAAGGGAAAAAGTCCCTATTTGGTGGAATTGTGAACAACTTATAGACATCTGACCTGACAGCACACTAAGTTTGGGAGTGTTACCTGTTATGTACAATCTTCATATTAAAAGGAACTAAAGCTGCCAGGTAAATGTAGTCGAGTAAAAAGTACAATATTTCCCTCAGAAATGTAGTGGAAGCATTAAGTAGTATAACATGAAAATACTCAGGGTCAAAATTCTAATAAAAAATAATAAACATAAATGTATAATGATGAACATGATTTTTTAAAAATTATTAATGTTTGTACTCATGTTAACACCTATGACACAATGTCTCACCATATGTTGTCACTTCTTTAGTTTATTTCCAGCCAGAAGTAACCTAATAGTCAAACTCCAAATGTGTCCTGACTATGAATAATTCTGGCCTTACCTGTACGTCCCTTTATAAATACTTCTGTGGTTGTTTCCTGTAGTTTTTCAGAACTTGTGTTGGTGTAACTAAAGTACAAAAGACAACGTGAGGTAGTAAATGTTTGGCATGTGCTGGTATAACACTTTCTCAGGACACATTCTTAGTCATCAACTAATCCTTTTTAAAAAAGTAAAATAACAAAAAATCCTTATTAAAGTCTCCCAGATTCTAAGTTCAGTGTTTCTTTTTGTCACTGCTGTCATATATGACGAGAGAATTTCATGTTTTGAAGCTAAAACTGAGGAATCTTTGGCATTTTGATGAATGCTGTCAAAACAGATTACATGCAAACAAAACAATCAATAAATTGACTAATTCTCTGCTATGGAACGTTGGACTGCAGCTCACTGCCTCCCTCTGTGTTTAGGTGCTGTGTAAGGAGAGCCTGCTGGGCTATCGGGGGTACTGGGAGGTGGACTACGACGGCTGGGTGGTGATCGGGTTGGTCTGCGAGAGCGCCCCCAGGAAGAGCCAGGACGGGGCCTGTGGCCTCGGGGAGAACAGCGGCTCCTGGGGCGCCGGCTGGTCTGGATCCTGCTACCAGGTCTGGCACAACAGTGACAACGTGGACGTCCCGCTGCCCGCCGGCTCCACTGTTGGTGTCTACGTGGACCAGCCCGCCGGCATCATTAAGTTCCTCCTGGTGGAGGGGGAGGCCGAGAAGGAGGTGCGGCTGATTCACAAGTTCAAGGCCAACGTCCAGGAGAAGATCTTCCCCGCCTTCTGGGTGGGAATGAATTCGTTCTGCCTCATTCGGAAAAAGGATCAGTGACACAGTAATGGGATGAGGGGTTGAGTAGTGTAAATTTAAAAAGGTGTCAGGAGGAAGGTTAAAGCTTTGGGAAGTTTGGGGATCAAATGTTAGAGCACGTTGGGACATCTTTGTAGATTGTATCTGCCTTCTGTGGTGCATGAAGAAAGATGATTGATTTCAAGAAAATATCCACAGATGCCCAATTTGTTTGTTTTCCGTAATATGGTGTATCTATTTATTGTATTTAATCTAGAAACGTAGGGGAAGTTTAGTATGTTTTTATTACATGAGGGGCTTTGCATGAACTAGAGAGCCTTCGAGTCTGTATCTTTTATAATGTGTAGTCAATAAATTCTACTGTTGTCTCATAACAGACATCGTCTGTTAAATCTGTGTGAGGCTGCACATCAGAGTTGAATTCCCCTTCAGACATGCACTCCTTTAGGCAGAACAACAAACAGTAACATTTCTATTTCAATTTCAACACTGCACATGTCTGAACTGCAAGCACAAGGAGCATATTTGGAGTTGTTTGAAGACTTTTCTTTTTTTCCCCCTCCATATTTCAGAACCAATATTCGTCCAGAAATGAGCACACAAAGGACCATTTGGGTGTAAAATCACAGAACAACTTTCTTATTTACTGTCCCCTGCAACTTCACATCTATTACAAACTAAAACGCCCATAAAAATTAAACTTTACTACAATTAGGACAGATTTGAACAGGTCAGATTAATAAGACACACTCATAATGAATTCATTTGGGTTCTAACAACACTTTAAAGGGAGCTCAAGCTTGGTTTGTTGCTTCTGGCTGTTTGTTGGAGTCTTTCCTCTGTTTATTAAGTACCTGCATCATCAGCCAGCAGTAGGATTCATTTGAGTGTGTCTAAAGACAGAACGAGTTGTGTTGGTTTACACACGTGGAACAACAGCAGCAACTTCATTCATTACCTAAAATTAAAAATGATCCCTGAGACAGGATTAATCAGGGTCTATCGGCAAGTCACGCTTTCCTTCACCTCAGACAGGTGAGCTGTCACGAATCAGTTTAAAAGTCAAATCATTTGTTAGATAGTGGATTTAATATTAGCATTTTGCGTTTGCAGACTTGATGTACGGTCCAATAACAAATACCGAGCATGTACTGCGACTCTTTCCGTCCCTGTGGTGTGAATCTCTTGATGAAGTGTTGAGGAACATTAAAAGTGACCTGAATGTCTGAATGACAGAATATGTGACATGAACAGAAGCAGCAGAGCTACATATCTCATGTACAGGTGAATAATTTACACACTGTACATATGTATAGTACTTTTTATTACTTGTATCATTCCTTGGAATTTGCTTTTACATATGTGTATCCTTTTTTTAAAAATGATTTCATGTCAGTGCCTATTGCTGTGAATCAAATCACCTCACATGTGAAAACCTACTGCTGTCTGAACAGGGCAACATAGTGCAGCAGCGCCCTCTGGAGGCGTCTAATCATACTGCATGGTTAAGTGTGTGTTGACATAATCACACAGACATCTTTTCTCTTGGTGTTGCTCCTTTATTTGAAACATAAAAGTACTTAACGGAACATTTACCTGTTTTTTTAAAATGTCAGAGATGGACATTTTTCCTTTCAAAAATCGACTTTATCTTTCTCTCGCTCTATCTTTCTCTCTCTCACACAGTCACTTTCTCATTCATTCAGTCGTTTCAACAAGATACCTGGAGCGAAAAAAAAACAAAAAAACACAACATCCCCTAGAACTCAGTATTGGTTTACAATCATTCTATCAGTCAGTCATTCATTGGCAAAAGTAAAAGTAGAAATAGGCATGTTATGAGGAGGTGCTGGTGTCCTCTGCTCACATTTTGTAAAGCCACAAGCTTCATGTTAAGTCAACCATTTCTCTGGTTTCTATCCCTCAAAAGGAATAGAGTGGTTTCTTAGGGGGGCCGCGGCAGGCCTGTTGGTCATTTTACCCAGTAAATGATGGGAGCGGACAGAGAAAACATCCATGTGGTGATGCTAACGCTTTAGCATGTTGTGCTAAATGACGAAGAGGCCCTACAGTAGAAACTGCCGTCTTCATGATAAGACGAGTTAATGACCTACAGATGCAAACATTTTTGTAATTTATGCAAATATTCCCTCCCAGCTCATGTGGACAATTGTATAACAATGGAACAAAGTACACTGCTACTAACGTCTGGACTCTTCCTGCTCATTTTTAAACCTTTATGGATCATTTTGGAAATATCTTTCTCTTTCTGAGAGATTTGTGAAAAGATGGATACAACTCTTATGTCTTGTTTTTTTTTTTATGCATAGAGGAATTGTTGGTGCCCCAGACAGAAGTTTTATCCAGCACACACCAGTTCCAAAATCATCAAGACTGAGAGAAGAGTAGCAAATATGTTTATCAATTAGTTTTTGTACTTGGGGTTTCATTTGGTCAAGCATAAAATACATTTTTTGTTCAGGTCACACAGACTCGTTGCCTTTACTTTACATGGACAGATCTTCTGTTATGTGCAGTCACCCTCCAAACGCTCGTTCTGAAAAACCCAACCGCCCTTGTGGAGTGTTTGCCACAAATTCTTGGATGCACACGGATGTCCACAGACTTGGGCTGATGATGAAATGTAGACCAAGTGGATCCTTGCATACTCACAGATGCCTCATACTCCCTTGAGGATGTGCACAGACAGCACAGTTGTTGTTATAAAGTCAGTGTCTGCAAGTATGCAAGAGTTCATGTGAACTAAATTTCATCTTCAGCAAAGTAGGTGAGAGTGTACAGAGACCTCTCCATGGACATCAGCACAAAATTTGTGTAGGTGAGGCAACTATGCTACAAGAGCGTAGCAACCGATCTGCTATGCGTTTAGGCTCAGGCTGCAGAGAAGATATCTAAGATCTTGGTCTGAACTGATGTTGGGTCCTTATTATTTGGTAACATGGGGGATTTATAGATCTAGTATGAAGCTTCCTTGACTGTAGCAATGACATTAGGGTTGCCAAGGTAAATATCACATGTTTTGAGTTAAAGTCTAGTTTTCTACAAGTATCACGCCACCACCCGGAGCAGCGGACACGATGGCCCAGCAATGCCAAACATTCTAGCCCTTCAGGCTAATGTTGGCAACAGATATTTAAACTGATGGTTCAATCTCAACTCCAGTTCTCATTGAAGAACATCCAGACTTGTTTAGGTTACTGCTTCTGTTTTCTTCTCACTGCACAGTAGCAGGTCGTTGCTCCAAAGTCTCCATTTTGTTTACATCAGTTTCCCCATGAGCTCAGGAGGTGCTCTGCCCAGATTCATAACACTTTCCAGTCTGGTTGGAGTCAGCTCGAAGGTCCCATAAATGCGCACTTAAACAGCTTCTGACCTTGTAGTGTAGCTGAAGACAAATTTTAGGCTGCAAAATGGGGATCGCAGACTTAAGTAGATGGTGAAATTCAAGCCACATGTACAATCTTGTACTTGCGCAGAAAGTATAGTACTAGTTAAGTGTCCCTGATTCTAGCTTTACATTAAACAGACATAAGAGTGGTATCCATCTTTTCATCCAACTCTCAGAGAGAAAGCCCCCAAAAATATGTTCAACAGCATCTTTAGCTTTAGAGCCACATATTACAGTAAAGCTAATATCACTGAAAGCAGCGTCTGATCGAGCACCGGAGCCGACGATGAACCAGGTACTGATTGGTTGTTTCCTGAGATCTCATCACTTCACAGGTAATCTGACCAAAAGGCAAAACATCCCAAACTGTCAGCTCCACTATGCTGCTTTAGTGTCCTGGTTGTTCAGTGCAGTGGGTCACTGCACACTCATCTGGAGGTCCGATCCTAATGTAGTGCTGTGGCATGTGTAGTAGCTAGTGTTGTGAAATGCTCCGTGACAAAGTGTGGGCGGGTGTTGGGTGTAGTGTTGAGAATGTTATTAGTGTTCATAACAACATGACTCCTCAAAGCATGTGCCGTTAATTTTGGTTAGTAAGAAATAAATGGAGGTACTAGCTTTTACACTGTTTCACATACTATACTGTCACATTTGCCAGCCAATCCAGGGTTCCTCCCGTCACCTCTCTCCACATTTCCTTTTCCTCTCTGATTCTCTACCCCTTTCTGTTTCTCTCTACTTGCCTCCCTCTCTCTGCCTCTCTCTCTCAGTGTTTGAGGGAGAAGTCTCCTGTGTTGAGACGAGGTCGAGGCAGGGCTCCGAACATTTCCGTCCCGTCAGTGGCTCCGGGGGCAAGCAGGGCCTTCATACTGGCAGCGATGTGGTCCAGGTCAGCACAGCCCACCTGGGAGACAAAAAAACACAGGATGGTGAGGATGGATTAGGAGAAAATCTGGACAGAAATGGGGGGGAAAAAATCTGGATTCTGAAGTGCAACTTAGGAAATATCTGCCTGGTGTGACCTTACGCACTTTTAGTCACGAGCCAATGGAGCCGTCGTGGATGTTAGTTTGTGCATCAGTACTGAGGACTGAATGGTGTCTTTGTCTCGGTCTTTAGTCGGCATGAAATGTGTCAACTGACAGCAAACGACATAAAAACTAACGGCTAGTTTGAGTGGTTTTTTTTTATGACCATTTTCCTTTCAGGATCTCTGTTTGTATATCTCAGTTAACTGCTGGAACAGAGCATTTCCAGTTTATCTGAACCACGTTTCCTCGGGTTAATTCTTAACTAAACTATTTCTGTCTGTGTGGTAAAAAGAACATTCAGCCGCTGTGGTTAAAAAAGGAAGTTGACACCAGGTAATTTTCACTGTTCAAATATTAATAACACTCTGAAACACAGCTCCTTTGTCAGACCAGATGATAATTGCACTTTACCGCTGACCTGCAGGAGATCTGTACATTTATTCAGATTTAGAAAAGACACTAAAAGCCTGTAGCCTGCTTGTGTAACCTAATATGACTTTTTTTTTTTTTTTTTTTTACTCCTGTTTTTACTAATTAAATCTTTGAGGACTGTTAGTCACAGATATGACCAACACAGAAAAACACCAGTTCTTGTTCCAGTACTAGACCCACTATCTACCCAGCCACTACTATCTGAAAAAAAGGCCTTGAGTTGAGCTCATGTTTTTGATAATCCAGCCAACACTGATGATCCTGGATAACTTTGTGTTCACTAATCCAACTGTCACCAAACAGAATCCACTATGACATGAGATCCAACCAATAACTTTCAGTCATTAAAATCTATAGTGTAATTAATGAGCTAGTATAATATTTAAAGTAAGACTAGAGCAATAAAAAATCTTGAGAATTATTACATAGGTCTTTTTAAATAAGGTTGAAAAATGCTTCAACGTGTTTAGCATACAGCGAGAAAATCTTCTGAGTCTGTTGCTAGTCTTTAATTGATTGATTTGGTGCAGTTAACACTTAAAGCAGAGCTGCTTTGCAGACAGCTCTGTATTGGAGTGTGTGTTTAGTTGCACACTGTATTTCTTGCTTTGCTTTCTGCAACAGCAAGCTCACTCTGTCCTGCACACTCTCACATCGTGATTCATTCATTCTAAGAAATTCTGAATTCTAAACTTTTAGAAAACATAACAGTTGAAAATAGCCTGGAGACCAAAACAGTTTAGTATTTTTATCCAGAATGGAATGGAAATTACTATAGTCAGATTTCATACTGAGTGACTACTGATTTATGGGAAGTTTTTCTTTTTTTTTTCTGAACTCAGTTTTTTTTCCCTGTTAGGATCCTGTAGATAAGATCATTTTTCCAGTGAGCTGATTGGTCAGTAGTCAGGCTATTGACATGTTTGACCTTCTGAACCCACACATAGCTGACCACAGTAAAAAAAAAAAAAAAAACTCAAGTGAAACCCAAAAATAGCTGGCTAACCCATTATGAGATGTAGAACTCTGCATGCCAACCAGCAGCTGTACTTTCGTAAAATGGTATCTGCTCACCCTTTCTCCGCTGTTGCTGTCTCCAGGAGCAGCTCTGTTTCCTCTGCAGCCCCACACAGGCACAGATACAGGCAGGGAGCGAGCCAGAGCCATGGGGTGGGCGTGACGGGACGAGTAGGCAGCCTGACCCATCGCCATGCCACGCGATGGCGGAGGGGCGTCCTCGCTCAACGAGCCTGATACAGACAGGAAAACAAATGTGTAATATATGTATCTCTGCATCGGATACAAGACTAGTTTGATTCAGCAGATTCAACTCTTACCGTCGGTGCTCTCCTCCTCTCCGTCCGACTCAAAGAACGGCTCGCAGTCCCGAGAAAGCGAGTCCTCGTCCATAGAGAAAACACCTGCAGCAGAATGATGACGTGAATCTTCACAATCTACACTGCGGTTCAAAATCGATTCTGTCCATAAAAGTGCCACTTAGGAGGTCACTGCAAGTTAAACGTCACAAATAAAAAGTAGAAAGCCTCCTGTCTGGTTTTACAACGCTTCAATTTGTCACTTTGAAAACCTGCTTTCACTCAGATTACTGCATCGTTCCTCACCAGCACTTTCATTCCCGTAGGGTCTCCTCTCGTCCATGTCGTCCTCCTCTTCCTCATCCTCACACTCTTCTTCCAAATCCACGATCCCAGACCTCTGCCTCCCCCGCTCGGCCTCCAGCGCGCTCTTCTCCCGTTCCCTGTCTCCGGTACCGTTCTGCCCGCCGCCCTGGCCGTTCCCTCCTCCTGAGCTGTAGATGGACGGGTAGCTTTGGGAGTACAGTCTGCTGTTGGGACTGACTCCACCCACCCCACCGTCTCCTGTAAAGTTCTGCAACGACCACAGACATTTACACATATGATGGATGTTTTGAACGATTATCTCAGGAGGAATCACTGACCTGGCTGATATTTGGCATTTACCAGATTATTGGTATCGTTATTTGTATGAAGTGATCTCTGATAAACAAATGTGTTACTTTGGCACGAATGCAGCCACTCTGTGATCTCAAGCAATCAGACAGGGACAGATGAGTAAATCTGCAAACTCTAGCAGCTCTGGTGAATTAGTGATTGAGTGGTGAGGTAGCTGAAGTTCAAACACCACAACCTTACACATGCCTGGTTTACCCTGTTACACTAAAAATGCCTGAATATTTACCTTGTTGGTGTCAGTGCAGCTGGAACCTATTTTGCTGACAGTGCTAGGCTACGGCTATCACTAAGAGGTTAGTTGTGCCTCTTAGCCTGCAGCTAACACTATCTATAGTACCATAACATCTTCCTAGAGTAAGATTAACTTTAGTAATCTGTTCTAACTGACAGACATGTCTCTCTAGTAGAGACACAACCTGCAAAAACTGAACAAGAAGCACAACCGTCGCCACAAACCAGGAAACTGGCTTTCTTTCAAGTGGCTAAGGCTACGCTAACAGCTATCAGCTAAGTTAGGAGGCAGCTGCAGATGCAAGATTTGGGCCTTGGTGGGCAAAAAAAGTGGTAGAACAGTAAAAGATTACGAAAACAGAAAGGAAAAGCAGTTGTAACTCTTAATCAATCGATCTCACAGTGTCCTTGCATCATCACTGATTTTTCTATCATTCATATTTACTAATAATGATCCTTGTTAAAGAAGAAACCTGGTTATGAATGACAGTTTTCCTGCAATCACATGCTGCTGATATCAGTTCCAAATCAGTCTTTCTCGATCACCAATCATAGGTATCACTATCGGCCTTGATAACATCTCTCTGCAGCACAAACTCACCCCCCTGTGTCCGGGGTCAGAGGTCAAGTCCACCACCAGCTTGGTTCCCCCCTCTGTCCCGGCCTGGCGTGACTGCTTTTGGGCTGTTAGCATGGTCGTGGAGTGCAGCACACCAATGTCATCCATGTAGCGGCGCGCCGACTCGGCCAGGAATCCCTGACCCCATACACTGTAGGAGAAGTCGCACTCCCTCGGAAAGGCACTGCCACTCTCCCGCTTCCTCAGCCCTTCTCCTTCTCCGCTCGACGACCTGAACTTCTTGCAGGCTGTGAGTATGGCCAGGTCGCAGCCAGACTTTTGGCAATACACCTCGGCGGCGGAAAGCAGCGCCAGCCAGCTCTCTTTGTGGTTGTCCGGGATCTCGGGCTCGGATGACTGGGTGATGGAGGCCATAACGGTGCTAAATACTGCTTCAGAGAGAGATGGGCTGAGTTGATGGGACGACGCTGATGAATGACGAGGAGGTTCACTTGGGTGAGGGTTTATGTTGGGGCACCAAACTGAATGAAGCACTGACAGTGAACTTTGGTAGCTGTGGTGTGTCTGACTTTGCTTGTTGCTGGTGTACAAATAGGTTTTTTTGTTTTTTTGCACTGATGAAGGAGATGTAGGGGAAGTTATGACCTATCAGGCAGAGAGGCACTTTAAGATATGATGTACTGGGTGGTGTCCTTACACACTGAGAGCCAGGGGAGAGAAGAGATGTTGTCAAGTTGCTGGTGATACCTGAAAAAAAGCAAAAAGCAAAGTTAGCTACGAATGCAAACACCTTTCACTGATTGCAAATAGATGCTGCTGCTTCTTTATCCTTATTTAGGTGATATTTACGGATTGCATGCGTTAACATATGTGCAGGTAAACACATAAAGCTGCATTAAACGCTGGGAGCTGTGACTGTCGCAGCCCCCACCACCTCTGCGAGCTGCATGACAGTAGCTCCCAATGCTAACTGCTGTAGCTGCAGCACCGTTAGCTCTTTGTAATGACCCCTTGCTGATCCTCTTTACTGCCCTCTCTGCAAAGTCTCCTTTCAAACTGCCTGCTGTGGATTTTTCCTGAGCGGCTGTTACCGCCGCTGCAGCTGTTGTTGTTGTTGTTGTTGTTGATCTGCTTGTTTATTCTGTGTTTGTGTGCAGCCTCCTCATGATAGACCCAGATTTCACCTCCATTTTTCGGGCTTTAGCAGGAGCCCGAACTCCGAAGTGTAAATGACAGACACGAGGGAAGACGTTCACCCACCTGTTCGCTTTCTTTCTTCCACGTTGCCAGATGTTTATCGAGCTTAAACTTGTTTTAATCCTCCGTATTCTGCCTTCTCCCACGGTTTCTCTCCCCTAGCAAGGCTCGACACCAGCGGCAGCAAGCTAGCGAGTGTTAGTAAGGCTTAATAACGGTTAGGGATTTCACAATAACAGCGTTCCTGCAGCACACTTACAGAGTTGTAAGTAAAGCTGCTAAATCTATATAGATGAGGAATTTGTGGTGTCTGATTATGAATTAATCATTGCATTCTGATCAGCTTGTGAGCATTAGATAACAAGTCAGTCATTTATGACTTTTATCCCAGTAACTTGCAAAAAGTTTCCTTGTAAATCAATAATTATTGATGACTTGTGACTGGAACACTTCCTGTTAATAAGTTGTTCAGCAAACAGCTGTCTCACTTAAATAGCACTCTAAATAATTATATGTACTGTTGATTTGACTGGCAACACTTGCTTTTTAATGTTTTTGTCTTATTTATTTTTACCACTTGTCAGTGTTCATTGTTACTTATATGTGAACCCATACTTACAAACAAAATTGATGGATTCTGATTACATTTTCCATACTAAATGAATGACAAACAATACATAATTCAGTTCAGGCTTTTCCATCCATCCATTATCTATACACCATTTAATCCCCATTAGGGTCGTGGGGGCGCTGGAGTCTATCCCAGCTGACTTAGGGTGAAGGCAGGGGACACCCTGGACAGGTCACCAGTCTATCACAGGGCTATACAGAGAGACAAACAAACACATTCACATGCAGACCATTTAGAATCACCAATTAACCTCAACATGTTTTGGGACTGTAGGAGGAAGCCGGAGAACCTGCAGAGAACCCACGCTGCACGGGGAGAACATAGAAACTCCTCAAGCTTTTCCATTAAAAAAAAAAAAAACTATAGTTTTTGCTTTTGATTCCTTCTCTGCTGAAGAACAAATCTTCAGATGAGTCTACAATGCTGTAGTCTTTACCAAGCAAACGTGGCCTTACTTCTGCAGAGTTAGAGTGTGACTGTTAGGCCAGAGCATGTCTGTATCATCACAGTGCGTCACTTGAAATAGTACACTGTGACAGAATTTACCCCCCAAAAAAGGAAGCTTGCAATTTGGATATTGCACTCGTCCATATTGCAGTTTCCATAATATTTGGAATAATTTTTAAGACCAGCAACAAAGTGTTTTAGACACAGTTGGATTTCTAAAAAGTTATCAGACATTTTCATCAGTTAGTACATGTATTGATAATGTATAATTAACATTAGAAATTCTCAGTTAGTCATAAATGCAATGAATGTCCATATAATCTATTTTGTTTATTTAAATATTGTTTGTTGAAACGTCCATGCCAGTAAAGCACCTTAAAAAGTGAATTAGAGCATTTCAGTTTCAGTTCAATTTCCAAGTCTCAGATTCATTTCATTAAATCCCTTTAAGGATTATTAACTCTTTGCCGTTATTAATCTGTAGTTTTACTGTATGTGAGTGCTTTTATTCTGAAAGTAAACACGGACGCTCGTCTGGTTTTCACTCCGCTAACTTGACGCCGCCTTGACGTCACCTGTTTACTGACTTCCAAACGAACGCACGTTGTACACGTGACCGAGGTCTGTGGGCGGGCTCGTTCTCGCCCTGTTCTCATGCACGTGTACGTGCTCCCCCTCACCTAAAGCCCACCGACCTGCTGCTCCAGCAAAGTCGTAAAATCTTACGACAAAGAAGCAGCTGCAGCTGTGAGATGCTGTACAGTCAGACAGATGTGTAAATAACTGTTATTATATCCAATATACACTTTACTATCAGATATATGAACCTTTGAACTGTGTCAAGCCACTGTTATGTGTACAGCACACTAGAACAGCAGACACTGAACTGTCAAGTAGAAAAACGATATTTACATAGACAAGATTGTACAGTATTATTTATTACATACATTTACCTGAGTCATTTGAGTAATTAAGACCCTGCTCTAATATCTATCATATAAATTTACTGATGAATCTAAATATTAAGATTAGGGGCCTCCAGTATTATATAAAACATTCACCTGATGAACTTAAATATTAAAGTTAAAAACCTGCTTAATTTTACACACTATCTAATTAGCTGACCACAGAAACAAACAAAAAAAAAAGAATCAGCCTTTTAATAAACCTTTGAATTGCAGTATTTTGCTTGCATTACTTTTGAAAGTTTTTGCAAGTCACATATGTTTTTTTTTTCTTGTAACACTGTGAAAATCTATCCAAACTACATTTTCAAAGTTAATTTAAGCGTCAGATTTAGACAAATGCAATAAAATGTATCTTTGTTTTAAATTGTGCTGCAGTGGACACAATCATTCATTTTTTTAACTATGATTTTTTTTTTGGTGGTAGATGTTTGTCATTGTTCCCTGAGCTGCTGCATGCATCACCACCTAAGTATGTCTATATATATAGCTGCTTTAATGCCTGGACAATCATTATAACAATACTGCTAAGTCAGAATTAGCTGGAATATTAAAGGTAGTATGATTTATATTAGCTCTTGCAGTAACTGCACATCCTCAGAATGATTTTAAAAGCACTGGCAGTTTCAGCTCTCATGGTAATTGTACATCTTCAGATTTGTTCAAATGTCAATTTAAGTATTTCCTCTAATGTTTGTTGTACTTTAGGGGGAAGTACATCTCTTACTTCTGTTGGTAGCCACAACTTCTTGTATCCTTCTGTCTCAGTGGCTGACTTGTGGTCACTGATTCTGTCTCTGCCTTGTTTTTCTCACAATAAACACACATTATGCCTATTTATATTCATGGTTTAGGACCGCAGTAGAGATGTTTGTTCTGGGTTTTGGTTCGAATCCTCCAGTGTTCCAGATAAGCATCTGTTGTTATTGTAATATCTTAGATGACTGTGATTAGTGGTTGGAGAGCAGCGCTGGTCTGAGGTTAATCAGTGTTGGTTTTTATCTGATCAGGAAGTCTCAGAATCAGCTGACAGGAGGGACTTTTTGAGAAGTTCAACTCTTGAGTTTGTAGTGCCTGAAATCTCAATGTGTCTCAGGGGATTAATTTTACTTGCATCTAAATTGTCAGTGTTCTTTTTTAAATGTTACCAATCAATGGGTAACTATTCATTTCTGCCTTGCATGCACTGGTTAGAGTTTTTCATCTGAACCTGTAAAAATCTGCATACAATAACTCTATGAAATGCATGTCTCATCTAGTTTAGTCAAACTTCACTACCATAGAGGGGGATTGGTGGGATTATGCAGTAAATTATTTTACTCCAAACTTAAATTGGTATATCTATTGTGTAAAAAGCTCTATATACATTTTGTTTCAGTACATTTACTGCTTGACTAAAGTTACCTGATGCCCTGATTCTGAGCCCTAGTTTATCATAATATTAAGTGTAGTACCTTTCACTGGTCAATGCCTTAAAAATATACCAGAAACTACTTCTATTTTCTGTCTTAAAATGTAATCAGTAGTAAAATCACCACTGACCAAAACTGTGGTTGTAAATACTGCCGTCTGATTGGTTCTTTGGTGACGTGACGTCCCTCGGTAGGCGGGACTTTCCGGAAGCAGGAAGACGTAACATTTGTTTTGGAAGCAGCGACACAAGCGACAGAAAAAATGGAGCAGAGCGTTGAGGACTACAAGGTATTCCAATGTTTTTTTTACCCCCTTTTATCTCGTTATTTTTTGTGTTTGTGAAGGTTGACCACTCTCCTGAGATGTTTTTTTGTTGGAGCTACTCGAGCTTGCTGGCAGTGTTAGCTGATGTTAAAGCTAGCTATCGGTTTTCAATAACGTTCGATAAAGTAAAGCAGGACACTCGGTTACACGTTGTCCTCTGGCTGCATATAAGACGTCCGGCTCTGTCGTATAGCTATCAGATAGCTTTGTCAATAATCACATCGACATGCAGTCGATTTGATAATCATAGTAAAGTCTATCGAAGTTTTGGTTGACACGCTGTTCCCCACAGACCTAACCGAGCAGTCAGTCTGTAGTCATGTGATGTCTGTGTCAGTTCTTGGCTCTTTGTTGTGTATCTCACTTACCTGTATCAGATATGGGTCAGCTGTGTGACAGGATATCCACTGGCTTATTGTTTCTAACAGAGATGTTACAATTCGTGTAGTAAGTGTTCAGTTTTTAAATTATATAATAGCTAAAGACATAGATATAACAGGACAGAGCCAATCAGATCAAGTGCAACTACACTGATAATTGGTGTTTTTCCAGCTACGAAATTAAAAATAAATAAATAAATAGTAGATGACTTGAGTAACTATATGGAAAGAATCAATAACTCTTAGATGATTGGAATGATTTTCTAGGTGAATGTATCTGCATGGATAAAAATTAATTAATTAATTAAAAGAAAGGCTGAAAAAAGCAGTTTGGAACCTTTCTCATGTGGTGTAACACTGGCAAAGACACAGGCAATAGTTTTTTGGTTTGGATTTCATTCAGATCTGATTTGGCACTCATCATGCAGAGCTTTGTGGTGCTGATTTAACAAACTAGTCATGAAGTCATGTGATGGCAACAATGCCAGACACTGCCAACAGAGCACCTGTTTTTGGTCCACATCATCCTTTCTGTATCCAAAATATGTTCATACAACTGGTGTTGTATTTCTGGTTTGTTGCCAAATCTGTTCTCACCTGTTCCTTGCTCATTGTACTGTGCACATGTGGCGCCGGCGTGCCAGTCTTGTAAAAAAAATAAGTACATTTATAAACACTTAAAACTCAGTAAATTATGTTCTATCCGACAGACTTCTCTTTTAGGTTCGTCATGGAAAATGTGAACTGTTAGAGTTTTCTCTATGTATCAAGCTGAAAAGTAACTTGTAGCATGATGTTTTTGAGGTAATTTGCCACCGTTCACATTACACTTGACATTGCAGAGATGATATATTGTGCAACTTCCAGATCCTGTCATGATGATTCTATGTTCTTGCGAAATATCCTCTTATCTGGAACTGTATGAGGTCATATGCAGGTTTACAGGTGGTGTGCTGGACTCTCTGAGTGTGTGGTCAGGCACAATGAAACACCAGAACTATCCAGTTAAACCAAGGTTTATTGTCATCATGTTCATGTTGTCGGCAGTGGCTGGCACCAATTAATGCTTGTTTTCTCTAGATGGAAGAATACAGTACATTTTTGCCTTCAACTAAACTAAATATGCTGGGAGCAAATATCTATGGCTACGGTTAAGATTTAATGCAAAGCACAGCAACTACAGTAACTGCTTTAAATAACGTAGGAATAAAGTACTGCAAAAATTGAACAAAGGAACTTGCATTTTCTCTCAGACAAACAATTGTTGCTTGTAGAGAACCCAGGGTTCTGTATGTAAGTGAAAAGGGCTCACATCTGGATTGTCATCTTTATATACAAGTTCTAACCAGACCAGAGTCTTCCTCATTCCTGCTCTTCTCCAGACCTGCTCTTTATCACAACTGCCATCTGTTATTTACAATAGTACACTGAATCTCAGACAGAACTAGCAATTTGAAGCTGTCATCTTAGGCTGTGAGCCTTTATACGTGTTTTATTCACTAATGAAATATAAATTGAGAAAATAATCCGCAAATGAATAGGTAATAAAAATAATCGTTAACTGAAATCCCATTAAATGCAGCCACCATATGTTTACCAGAGCCAGTTTTAATGACTGGAATTTGGCACAACTCAGAGTGAGTCACCTCTTTAAGTCAGATTATATTTTACAGTTCATTTACATTGATGTGGGATTCTCTTTTCTCCACAGCTGATATTTGAGAAGGAGGGGGTGTACCTCCACACAAATGCCAAGAGGAGTAACCAGGACACCACCATCCCAGGGTTCATCCGTATTGTGGAGCGGGTAAGTAAATCCGTGTGAGCCAAGTCTATTCAGATACAACAAAGGATCAGCAAAGGAATGGGATATCTAACTGTTGTTGTTTTTATGTTTTGTTTTAGGTTGGTGTGCCAGCTTTAGAGTGGAGCCCACTGGAGGATGATGGTCGCAACGCTCCTGCTGTGCTCTACTCCAAAAAGGTCCCTGACATTCAGTTCAAAACCTGCAAAAAGTCAGAATTGTTTGTATTTATTATCAGCTTATCATTCAATAATTTCTTCTTGGTTAGGACGGCGAAGGAGGGGAGGAGGACACGAACTTTGACCCTGGATATGAGCCGGACTGGGCCGTCATCAGCACCGTGAAGAAGGATCGGGAGCACGTCCCAGTCAAAGAATCAGGTGCAGTTTATTTCTCAGTTTTAGCAAAAATGTTATGCCAAGAAAACACATCAAAAACCAGATATTCTCTTGCAGGTCAGTGGGCGTTCTCGCTGCCTCTCTCAGAGCTGTACTCTCTCCGGAGGGCCCGGTTCTCCTTGGGTCGAAACTTTCTAGTGCTGACAAGTAGAGGCGGCCACCCGTTGCCTCCTCTGCACTTCCACAGAGGAGGAACCAGGGAGCTGTTGAGAGCACTGCAGCGCTACATCATCCTGGACCAGTGAGTGTCACCATTCGACGATCCGTTTCAGACACGGTGATGCCGTTACATTTGATCTCACTGATGAAACAGTAGATGTACAGTTTCAGATCAGTGTTGTTTACATCTCATGAGTGTGAAAAACATCACATGGTTACTGTTGTCGTCATCAGGTCTCCAGTTGACGGGCGGCTCTTCCTCGCCTACCCCCTCGACTCAGGTGCTCTCTCGCAGTCCTTTGATAAGCTGCATCTCCTCGATGACGGAGGCGCTGATCTTGTCTCGGTGAGAACAGTTTATTACATTTAGAAGTCAGTGCATGGTGCATTTCACATTGGCAGAAATGCCTGTAATAATAATGTCACATTTAATCATTTTAAGCCACACGAGCACAAAACTTTCTAGGTTATTAGGTTGTTTATCATCAGTGATGAGTCATTCATGATCTACTTAATATCTCACACTTAGAGACACTCATTAATGAAGTACAGCGCAATGAGTGCATGAGCAGTGTTGCTGCCAAAGAAAAAAAAGTCTCTCTGTCAAGCAATGAATGCCATTTTAGAGATTCTGAATTCGAATCAGAAACAAAAACTAAACACTTGGTCTGTTCCTCTTTGTGATTCTACTTTTTTCACCCTGAACAGAGATTTATCCACGACCCTTATGCCACTACATTTGGTGGATTCTCCAAAGTCACTAATTTCTTCAGGGCTGCACTTCGGCCTCCAGACTCACCCGCCCACTCGCGTTCTGCTCAGGATCCTAGTTTGCCCTCCCAGCCTGACGACGAGCCCGGATTTGAACTCATCACCTGTGTAAGACAAGGATACAAAAACCCACAGCATTGGACCACGCAGTTGTGTCTTATACATCGAGACAGATTGAGCCATAAATCAGTTGTTCATTTTTGATTCTGTTTTTCCTTTGAGGGCGTGGAGCTGGGTCCCAGACCGGATGTAACCAGGGGTCAACCTCTGGACAAGTGGGAGGAGTTTGTGGACTCTGAGGGCCGCGTGAAGAACCCAGAGAAAGTCAAAGAACTTGTGTTCAGAGGGGTAAGACAGCAGATACAGTAGATCTTCTATGTGGAACCTCACTTAACCAAATGTGCATTCTTAGATGTTGCATTTGTGTCCTGCAGGGCATCACGCCATCGCTACGGAAGGAGGTGTGGAAGTTCCTCCTGGGTTTTTATCCATGGAACAGCACTACCAAGGAAAGGGAGGACATTCTTCGAGTCAAAACGTTAGTGTTTTCAGTGCTTCCCATAAAGTTTTAACTTGTAAGTTCAGTCGCCGCCAGACAGCTAGACCGTCGTGTCTGGTGTTTCCCTCTTGCCAAATCCTTTTTGTGGTGTTTCTTATCGTCATTCAGCTGCCTCTCCAGGGAGTTTCATGGCCTGCAGACAGACTCCACCTCCACTGTCTTGGACTGCAGCAGGCTATCGTAGTCCTTGTTCTGCAGCAGGTGGAGAACTGGTTCATGTGTCGCTTTAACAAGCTCATTGAAGCCGCAGAGCAGAACAAGGATGCCATAAAGCCTGTGATGAGGTAGCCGACTACTGTTGCCAGCTGCAGTCCAACATGCTGGAGTTGGATTCTGTCCAAAGGATGAGAGACTCGCTGGAGAGGCAGCTGAATATATTACTGTTATTTATTTGTTATAAAGTACAAGGGAATGAAAACATTTACAGTGGAGCACCGTATAAATGGTATTATATAATAATTCATTTTAGAAAACATAGTTGTGCCTCTTCTAACTCCACCATACCCCCCAAATAGAATCTCATTCTGTTGGAAAAACTTGTTTTTTTCCTGCACACGCCCTCTGAAACCTGGGCATTTTTCCTTCTTGCTACATTTTTACTCACCGTGGGCTCATTTTTCACTGCAACATAAAGTCCTGCACTGCTATAGAAACAATCCAACCTTGACTAGAAGGGCTTTAGTGCAGCATGACAGTGTTAGAATGCCATAAATCATAAACAGATGAAAATAAATACGCTACTCTACACATCAGCTCGAGGAAGATATTTCACTTTGCTGACAACTTTTTCAACTGCATAACATTTTTTGAACCATGCTGCATTGTTTTTATTGATTAAGTATTTTTATTTTCGTCTAAATCTCTCTAAGATGTTTCCACATTTGTATCCTCTCCAGTTCAGCTGAATGGTTCCTGAATTTTTGCCATGTGAATGTTGGTCACAGCTGAACCAATCGTAGCTCCTGATTTGCTCTGAGGAGTGCGGAATTTGAGTTTTTTACAGGATGTGGTACAAACAGGTTTTTTTGGCACATTTTAGAACCAGAAATATAGACTGAAGTGATGAGGATGAAATATCAAAAACTTAAGCTTTGGTTAGGTTAATTTTCCCAATGGAACTGCATGCAACACATGATTAGTTCAAGACTGTCATGACTCTCTGAAAGTGAAAGATTTTGGATAACACTCGCACTTTCTTGCTTGCTTGCTGACTTTCTCAATAAGAAAGCAAGTACAGGTATTTCCCAAAATGTTGAACTATTCCTTTCAGGTAGGCAGCTACTTTAATGTTTTTCTGTGTCTGCAGGGACGAGTACTTCAGAATGAAGGTGCAGTGGAAGTCTGTCAGTGAAGAGCAGGAGATGAGGAACTCCCTCCTCAGAGGATACAGAAGCCTAATAGGTCGGCCCCACAAATCTGTCTGAAAACAGAAGATCTGTTCATTGTTTGGGTCAGCTGCCTGTCAGAGCTGTAAGACACGTTGAAGTTGAAATGTCTTTGTTCTGTTGTGACAGAGAGGGACGTCAGCAGGACAGACCGGCACAACACGTTCTTCTCTGGGAACGACAACCCGGGACTGACGCTGCTTCATGATGTGCTCATGACTTACTGCATGTACAACTTCGATCTTGGTGTGTATTTATGAACTGCTGGCAAACAGAGGGGCACGAATACTACGCTTAGAATCAGATGTTTGTTAAGTAGAAGTAAGTCATTTTTAGAATTCATGCATTGTTTCTGAAGCAAGATGTAGGAGACACAAATCCGATGTCTGAAGTTGTCCGTTGTGTCAAACCATGTGCTGATGAGGGATGTCCTGATCAAGGCTTTTTGCCCCAAATACTAAATAATAAATGACTTGGATCAGCCAAGTCATTTAATATTTAGTATTGATACCATGTCCCAATCGATGCACAATATACACTTTCAAGTGCTGTAGATTATCTGTAGTAGCTGGTTTGCTCTTACTGTTAGATAGTCTTGTGACCAGAGGGGGAAGGCAGTTTTGTGTTGGCAAGCAGAGAGCACTGTGGTAGTTTAGTAGTAAATGGGCACCTTGATGAAGTCTTTGTAATGCTCGATGACCTCTGACAAGCGCATGCATGTTCAGTGGAGTTGGTGTGAACTCATTCAGTGTTTTTATTTCAAGTGGCACATTTGAGATCTGTCATCGTAGCTTGTGTTATCTGCCTGTGGTCAAGTGCACCTGATTAGTATGAATGGATATAAATGCACACATACACAATATGTAGCAGTGATGACTTAGAAACTTGTTTTTACTTCAGTACAAGCAAACTTTTTCCTGTCGCAAAATTTTAAAGTGGCATCCCAATGCCTGAAGTAACATCATGTTCACACAATTTGAAAGATTGTGTAAAAGGTTGTTAAAAATTTTTCAGCTGGACATCGACACCTGATTGGACACTTTTCTTTTTCTCCCTTTGCGTCGGTTCAGGTTATGTCCAGGGGATGAGCGACCTCCTTTCTCCGATCCTGTTTGTCACCCAGAACGAGGTGGAGTCCTTCTGGTGTCTGACAGGCTTCATGGAGCTGGTGGTTAGTATAATCTCTCTTTCTTACTGTCTTTGAATTTTAGTAGCAAACAGGTTAAATCTTTGTTGATTCTTTGTAAACATTTTTTTTTAACATGCAATCATAGAAATGTGTACTTCAACATGTCTTCATGTGAAAAATGAAAACATGAGTAACCCCTTTCGACTAATAGGTAAAGTTTGACACAGAAATGGCTGTAGTTTAAAAACCTTAAGGAGTGTTGACAAATGCTTTGTATTGTTGAATTCAAAACACCTTTTTTGATCCAATGTAAATCTCATATTCAGGATGGAAAATGTAGGTTAAAATTATTTTGTCGTTTTTATTTTATTTTTTATTTTTTGGCATTTTTGAAAGAAATCAGCTTTATCCACCAATTAAGGCATGAAAAATGTGAGAAATCAGATTTTAATTTTGGCATATGTAGCCACAAGTGTTGACAATTCCTTCCATCCATCCATCCATCCATCCATCCATCCATCCATTATCTATACACCTAAATCCTCACTAGGGTCGTAGGGGGCTGGAGTCTATCCCAGCTTACTTAGGGTGAAGGCAGGGGACACCCTGGACAGGTCACCAGTCTATCACAGGGCTACACTTAGAGACAGACAACCAAACACACTCACATTAGTGTTGACACTTTCCATAGCTAATTCTGTTTTTCCCACCTCTTACAGAAATATTTCTGAGGGACTTTTCCTTAACATGCTGGATTAATACCAATATTGTATGTATATATTCAAATAGTGCAGGTTGTGCAAAAAAAAATAAAAAAAAAAATATATATATATATATATATATTATTAGCCGCTTGTTTGAATCTTGCAGTGATTAATTTTTATTTAGTAAGAGAGCAGTAAAGTGAAAACGGTGGCCAGCTTAGTGAGTTTTATAAATAGAAGTAATGTTGAAAGGTAAATACATTTTGTTCTTTTCCATGTAAATAGGCATAGACTTCAGGTGACTAACAGGTTCCCTTTTTTTTCCTCTGTGCAGCACCAGAACTTTGAGGAGTCTCAGGAGGCCATGAAGCAGCAGCTCCTTCAGCTCAGTATCCTGCTGAAGGCTCTGGACCCGGAGCTGTGTGACTTCCTGGGTTAGTCAGCTAATGTTCAGCCAGTCAGGCTGCATGAGAGTAAAATAAACACTAACAAGCCCCGAGGAAAAGCTTGACACTTGTAGCAAAAAGTTATTTGGATAATGTGATGAAGAGCAGGCCAGAGGGAGCCTGTTATACAACCACTTCATTACACATTACTATTAATATTATTATCCAGAATTAATATATATGTAGATAACCTGCAGAGGGCGAGCATATCATGAATATACGAGGTGCGATCAAATGGTTCAGTGACTGCATTTGGAAAAAACAAAAATCAGATCCTGATTCATATTTGGTCGCCGTTTCCTTTGAAGTTGTCTCCTTGTGCAGCGACACACCGCTCCTAGCACTCCTACCACATTTGGGATTCTCTCCAGAAGTCCTGTTCTGTGAATACGTCAAGCACACTCTGTGATGAGCCCTTAATGTTCCAAGCTGTCAAAATGCTGACCCTTTAATGGGAATCCATTTAGGGGAAGAAGAAGAAGTCGCAGGGAGTCAAATGTGGCGAGTGGAGAGCGATGATTTTGTGTGTTGTGGTCAAAAAAATCCTGTATGATCACCACACTGACCCACATGCTATCGCACCAGGATGTTTATTTCAAATGTCCTTTGTCAGAGACCTCATAATCTTACAGTAGAACTCTGCGTTGACAGTCTGAACCTGGGGGGGTGAATTCACAGTGCACAATCATGAGAACATTTGTAGCTGCAGGCCCACCTCTCGTCAGCACTGATGGTCCTCGACACGAAGGTTGGATTTTTCTGGCTGTTGACTGACACAGTGTGACATTTGCTCTCTGCTTCGGATTAGGATCCATGGTGGAAACGCCAACCTGCAAGTGCTCTCAGAAACTTATGCTGTTGATTGCTCATGATTGCACTTGTTGCACCTACATGACTGTTGTCCTCCATTCACATGCAACAGGAACATGATCTAAGCCTTTTGATCGCACCTCATATGTATAGATATGGATAATGTGTATACCAAAAGAGAAGATGCTCATTGTTCTATTTGTTTATCAGAAAATCAAAAATAAGAAAAATAACATTCTTTGTTCATGTTTGTCCTCCAGACTCTCAGGACAGCGGCTCTCTTTGTTTCTGTTTCCGCTGGCTGCTCATCTGGTTCAAGAGAGAGTTTTCCTTTGAGGACATTCTCATTTTGTGGGAGGTAAGTGCTGCATTGTTGTGCACAACCCTTAACATCATTTCATGTTAAAAATGTCAGTTTTATTTAAACTAATGTCTCTCAATCAGAGGAGTTGAATATTTTAGTCAAACTACAAAGACAACATCTCATTAGAAGAAACCTTATTTGTTGCGTTTTTGCATATTAAAAGCAATCATAAAATGTTCGCACTGTATCTTATCTAATGAAAGAAGCTTGTATCTGTTTCTGGCTGGATCTTGACGACACATTTGATTTCTTCCTCAGGTCCTCTGGACTCGTCTTCCGTGTGACAACTTCCACCTGCTGATCGCCTGTGCCATCCTGGAGGACCAGCGAGGGGAGCTGATTGGCTCAGACCACGACTTCAACACTATTCTGAAGGTGTGTGTGTGTGTGTGTGTATGACCTGATCACAGATTACAGGGAATTTGTCTGTAAATATGAACATTTTCACTTCAAATCAATCCGCAGCACATTAATGAGTTGACAATGAAGCTGGACCTGCTGAGCATTCTGCGCGGAGCCGAGGCCATCTACCTACAGCTGGTTCGCTGCAAGGTGAGACGCAGAAATATCACAGCTTCTGTTCTAATGTGATCTTGGTAGTTTGTTTAAACAGCTCTTATATACCTGGATTTTGTAACACATTTTAATTAGGACCCAACAAGGGGGGCAATCATAAATCTGGCTCTCACAAAAAATGAACAAAAGAAAGAAAAATACTTCTTTTACGACAAATTAGGCTTGTGTTTTTCACATGTAAAGATATTCCACCGACGAGGATGTGAATTGTAACGCAGTGCTAAACATCAAAGTGGAGATTTTAATCATTTTGGTTTGTAACTTCTTCTACTTCTCATGTCTGAGCTGAGAAATTTCCCTTCCAAATGCTTGAGGGTATTTTAGTTTAAAGCCCAAACAGATCATATTATCTAATATTTTACAAGAAAAACAAAGATGAAGACTACAGGTTTGACTTGTAGAACTTATTTTTTCTTCTCTCCTCTCCTATTAATCATATCACAACTATCCAGATTGCTTCGGATCATAAAAGGATAAATGTAAGAAAAGACACATTTTTCTGCAATGCCAGATGATGTTAATGCCTGACTTGTCTAACATCTGTTTTTTATCATTTAAATATGAAGGTTAGGGCCCTGCTATATTAATAATTATACACATTTACCTAATTAATTTAAATATTAGGGGTTGGCTTCATATACACATTATAAACCTTAACATATTTTGCAAATTTAACCGACTAAATTAAATATTAACATTAAGAAACAAAAGGATTCAGTGAGGACGAAAACATCTTCTTCATGCAGAGTTCCTGAATTCGACTGCAGCTCCTATAAAACGCTGCCGTACATCCTCTCATACTTTTGTCTTTCTCTGCTCCAGGACCTTCCTCTGAAGGTGCAGCAGGTTCTGGGCCTTTACGTCCCGTCCAGCTCAGACGAGGACAGTCCGAACTCCCAGTCCAGTGAGACGCAGCGCCTCCTCAGCCAATCACAGGCAGGAGCTGCAGCCTCTGATGCAGCGTGCGCTCCGTCCTCTCCGTAAACGTGTAGGTCGGCTGGTGGACTGACAGTCACCAGCTAGGACACGTATGGGGTTGTATGAAATACACACAGTATATACAGGACATATAAATATATATATACTGGCCCAATGAAAAGGAATGCAGACTGTTGTTACTCTTTGTGAGCGGCAGGTGGCGCCATTGAGGCTTCTTTTAACTTGTGTCCCTGAATGTTACAATCCGTATGTTTAAACACTATACTGTCTCTCTGACAACATACTGATTTTCTTTGTGAATGTTGTCCTCCTTTGTTTACGCGTCCCGTCTCTGCTGTTCTTTCTATCCTCTTTTGATGCTGCTGTTTTAACGATTATTTAACTGTATTCATCCACATGTAGTGTTTTCAGAGCATTTTACGTTTATCTTACGTCCCCTCTCTGCCCACTGTTCCTGTAAAGGAAAGAAGATGAAGGATAAGCTGAGTGGCAGCACCTTGTTAGTACTGTATGATGCCATTCCAGCCCTATGCAAAGGATTTGCATGCCTTATAGTTTTCACATGCTGCGTGGTAACATTTTAAACCTGGAGATTTCCTGTATTATGTAATGGCATTTTGATCCACTGATTATTACCAAATAAATGGCTGTATCTTAAAAAAGTGGCATTTTTAGATTTGTACCTATTCTTATCCATTTACATTCCTAGCAGTGGAAAGTTAGAAAGTCTGTTTACTCAAGGACTGCAAAGATGTGCAATTTTTTTGATAAGCTCTTTGAGATCTTGAGATTAAGATCAAATAATATAAGAAAAAAGTAAGCTGCAATGCAAACATTGATTCTCAACATGTTTAGCTTGTGGCCCCTTCCAATAGCATTTATTTCATATAAAATGTTGCCACAGAGATGTTTCCTCACTGTTAATGCACATTTATATAGTAGACATGAGGTTTTTCCTCTTTCTTCCCCTATCAAGCTTTCACAGCCCCTTAAACTATGGCTACAACCTTAAAGTGCTGCTTACATACTGATGCAATCCTATAAACAGTGTAATTATATGTAATGCTTCTTGGGGACCTAAGTGTTGCATTCTTTGGCACTCAAACTCCATTTTCCTGATGAAAGATATGCTTTTATTTAGGCAAACATTTGAATGCAGGACTTTTTCGCATTATTTAATGAGTGTGTTTTATTACGATATCTGTATTTTTGTGTCTAAGGTCTTAGTCAACAAGATAACGAGTATCTTCAGTTATAAAACAACTTGGGAGAAGTATACAGTAGCATGAAATAACAGCAGTAAAGAGTCACAGTAAGAGCAGTTAGTGTTGCACTGACGTTAACATTTAAGAGCTGTACTCTTGTAAAAAAAAAAAAAAAAAAAGATTTACTTGTACTTTTTATCTGATACTCAGGGAGAATTACACTTTCTACTTTATTAAATTCTTTTTCTGTTATCAGGTACTTTGCCAATTCAGCTTAAACATAATGTAATACAATCAGTAAATCAATTAAATTAATATGCAAGTACAGGAAAGTAATAAAGTTTACTCAAGTGCTGTACTCAGATACAGTGTAATACCTAATTATTTATCTTTTCTGATATTTAGAGGTCAGCGTTGGACTGTTTTCCACTTTATTTCTCTTCAGTTATTAGCTACTTTGCAAATTCAGAATAGTATAACCAATTAATTGACTATGATGCATTATTTTGTATAAAATGAAACAATTTATCGCTTGTTGATCAGTTAACTTTATTTTAGTACTGATACTTTTACTTTAGTTCAATTTTGAATCCAAGATTTTTCTTACAGTATTTCTACGTTTTCTTCATGTAGAAGACGTGCGTGCTTTTCAAATTCAAATTTAGAGACAAAAGCGCTAATATTAGACAATCATCGGTTTTTCACATCGGCTAAATTTGTTCATCGGACCAATACCGATATACACTAGAAAAAACACTAACATCGGCCGATACTGATGTGGTCACCGATATATCATGCATCCCTAATTGTGATGCATGAAAATGAACATTTCTTGATCTACTCTGCAGTTTATGAAGTAAAAAATAACCTTTTAAAACCCTTACCAGCTCTAACTTCAATGTACTAGTGCATCAATAATGAGAATAAAGCACTTTATTAATTGTACTTTGTTACACTGAGTGTGTGTGAACTTGCACATTAACACTCGGACAAGAATTAAGTCGGATTAAAAGCAGAAGAGCAAATATTTGTTTTCCAAGCAGCTTATCAAACTCGGAGCGGGTCGAAGGGCAGATATGACCCCTTTGATTTTAAACTCACACCCTGGGAAACTAATTATGGCAGTCACTCGTTTGTGTTAACTTGTGAACTGGTTAAACTCCGGCCTCCCCCTTCTCCTCCCCTCTCCTCTCCTCCCCCAGCGGCCAGCAGGTGTCTGTGTGAGGAGAAAATAGGAGCTCTGTTCTCCACTGTCCCGGGAAATGAGCTGGAAAATGAGGGGCGGGCGGACCACTCCTCCTTCTCAGGACCCGCTGCTCTGCTCTGCGGGCTCGCCGCTGTCCCCGACCCTCTCCATCCTTGTTGTTTGAATACAGCTGCGACGTATGAATTTAACAGCTTCTTAAACAGGCCGGCGATCTGTCACTCTGCTCCCCCTCCCCTCCGTCCCCTCCCTCTGTCCAACCCAACCTGACCTCACTTGACTGGCAGAGCTCAACTCACTCAGTCCTTCATTCAAACTCAATCTGCTTTCAGACCCTCTCAAAGCCTGTTTTATAGGCAGAGGCCTTGTCGACAGCTTTAAACCCAATATTCTCTCACTAACGCCACAATCGACCGAGTGTTGGAGGATTAGGGTCTCTTCATGTTGTCATTATGTTGTTATCTGCAGCAGATGAAGTGGCTGTAGATCTACTCTCTGTGGCTGTAATCTGATTCTACAGGTTTCATTATTATCCAGTCAGCTTTGGAGACCAGTTCTCACTCCTATGTCTCACTCACTTTTATCTGAGTTTGTTTAAGTTACTGTGTTTTCTTCTGCAGAGACGGTCTGCAGAACTTTTGAACTTACACTGTATGAGTATTTTCAAGGTGAAACTTATAGCTGATGAAAAAAGGCAATAAGACAGTTTTTCTGATTGTTGCAAACCCATAAGTACTGAATGAATACGTAGAGACTCCCTAGTTCTAGGTGCCTTACATTTCAGCATCTGTTTTCATTCGTTTTTACAACTTTATTTGTTTCTTATTGCCTTTATTGTTTTACGATTTCTAGAATAATATGCCTCTTTCTGTCTATGAATCTGTTTAGCTGCTAGTGTGTAAATTTTTGCATCCCTGCAAGCTAAATGTCTTGTGCAGGCCAAAAAAGATTGAACTTAATAAACTATTTCAACCTGTAGAGATAAAACTACCCAATATTTCACTTGAATATTGGAGAAAAAAGAGAAGAAAACCCTTAAAACAACCTTTCGAATGTGTCTTGTGATCCAAACAAACCTGCAAAACACTCAAAATCCCTTCTGTATTGAGTATAAAAGTAAGTGAGTCCCTCTTGAAGGAAGACAGACTGACCTGAACTGAATTATTTCAGCCAGAAGAGGTAAAACTATCTAATATTTCACAGTGAAAAAGAAAAAAAAAGAAAAATTCTACCCAAAAATACTGAAATTTTGTGTTTTTTCCAGTCATATGTTGATGTTTTTTTCTGTAACTCATCTCCATCAATCCATCCATTATCTATATATCGCTTAATCCTCACTAGGGTCGTGGGGGGCTGGAGCCTATCCCAGCTGACTCAGGGTGAAGGTAGGGGACACCCTGGACAGGTCACCAGTCCATCACAGGGCTACACTTAGAGACAGACAACCAAGCACACTCACATTCACACCTACAGACAATTTAGAATCACCAATTAACCTCAACATGTTTTTGGACCTTGTGGGAGGAAGCCAGAGAACCTAGAGAGAACCCACGCTGCACGAGGAGAACATGCAAACTCCACACAGAAAGATCCCAGGTGTCCTCACACGAACTGGCGACCTTCTTGCTGCGAGGCAACGATGCTAACCACCGCTCCACCTTGCTAAATCATCTTCACAATCCTTTAAATGTATCTTGTGATAAACTAACCTGCAAACCCCTGGATTAGTGATTTTAAACAGTGAAAGTCAATATTTTCAAACATCTTCAAAATCTCAAATCAGATCATAAAAAGCGTGAAACGGTCTGTGGGCTTGTGCAGTCTCAGCTACATCACACCCACATGTGGTTTATTTCTGATTCAGAGAGTGTGCCAGTAAACCTCACAGTCTCACAGCTTTAATAGCGCATCATCAGCAGTAAAAAGCAAAAAGATTTAATTCAGACCAAACTTTGCAAAATCCTAAAAAGGTAATACATATTACTTTATGTCTTTGCAATGTATGTGCAGCTTTTCTTAGTTTACTCAAGTACAGTAACCAAATACAGCTTTCAGACACTTGTACTCGACTCTTCCTTGCTTCTGCTCCGTACATCTGAGAGATTAATATGTTTACTGCACTACATTTATTTTACAGTCATAAATAATAACATTTTGTAGTTTAGAAAAATTCACGAGCTCAAAAAACCCGATGGATCATTTTGCACAACTGTATGAAAACGGTTGTTGCTTCACCCAGACTAACTAGAATAAAGTTTTGTATACTGATGTCATACTGCTGCTGTTTCTCTGCATTGTGTGTACTTCTAAAATTAATTTAGCAAAACGACATTTAGGAACTTTTTTAGATTTTTAATGGAGCTATTTTAGTATTCAAGTGTTTTAATGGCATCATTGCAACTTTTACAGAAGTATCTGGATTCTTATTTAACCACAATATGTCTGATAAAATATGAATATTTACAGGATGTCTCTAAATATAATATATGTATATAATACTATTTAAAGTTGCTTTTAAAAGTGATGCCCATGGGAGAAAAAAGTTTGAAAAAGTGATGTTAATGTTACATATGAAACATCTTGTAGCTGTAGCTGGTGAAAAATGGACGTCCCTTCTTTGTTAAACACCATGAATTATTGATGCTCAGCTGAAATCAAGTCGAGGTTGATCTGTCACTGCGGCCGTCCATTTAACTCCCATTTGCAACATGAGCTGCCACTGAAGCCTTAAACGTGTGAAAAGCCACCTGTAACGACTGTGTCAAATACAATCTGTATTCTCCGCTGGCGAGTCGACCCTATTGTGGCTGTCAGCCTCTCCCCCGGGGGACGGGCTGAAAAGTGTGTCTTTACCCCATGAATGTGTGAGGAGCCACAGCAGGCAGAAGGCCAGGAGGCTGCTGTCTGACACTGATTTGTAAAAGGAGACAATACGGCTCATTGACCTGCAGGCTCCACTGTCTGTTGCACATACCTCGGCCGGCCCTCCCCGCTGGCTGCACTGCTCTTTAAACACGAGCAGCAGATTGCCTGAGGCTGAGGGAGGGACGGAGGCTGACGGGTCGCAGGTTGCTTTGACAATGAGAATCCTCAGAGAGCAGACACGGAGCCAGAACTTTGATGAACACATTTACAGAGAGAGAGAAAAAAAAACATGATTTTTGCCACCTTTTTTCTTCCCTCTGTGAGCAATAAATGATTAATGGTAATAAATACAGGACTAAATCAGTATTAGAGGTTTCAGATTTTAATGTTTCTTCCTGAATTCTTTTATTTTTAGGCTGCATCACGGCAAGTAAAAGGTTTAGGGGAAACTAAATCTGTTTGCATCCTTTGCTAAAGAGCAGGGCTGCAGCTAATATTTATTTTCTTCATTGATTAATCTGTCACTTCTTTTCTACACTATACTGATTCTCTGTTTGGTCTGCATTGACGTTTTTCTGTTTCCGCCACCTTTGAGTTTTAAGGTAGAGTGCGGTGGTTTTAAAAGTTTTGCTTTTAAAAAATGACAAAAATGGTAAATCCCAAAATAATACCTTTTTTGTTTTTAACAAACATTCAATAGCTCAACAAAACTTGTTCTGTCAAGAATTTTTGTTAGAAATGTACAAAAAGTCACAAATACAATCAAAAGGGCCAATATAATCTTTTAATGCCCAAAGTGATGCCTTTAAATACCTTGTTTTGCTTTTTAAAAATTACACACACATATATCCTCTCTGTATTATACCATGTATAAAGGGATTTGTAAAACAAAAAAAGAAATCTACACATTTTTAGAAATAATAATATCAACAGGATTTGTAAAAAAAAAAAAAAAAAAGGAAGAAAGAAATCTACACATTGTTAGAAATAAAACTTTTAAGTCCTTTGCTTAAAAAAAATATGTTGACTGTAAAAAGAAATGCACACATAAAACTGTAACTAATGCCTGCATTAAAAAAATCTGTAATCTAAGAATAAATTATTGAACTTTATTCCTACAGAGCATTTGACAAGAAAATTCCACTATTTTACTATATTTAAATAACTAAAAAATATGAATATTGTACAGATATTTGTTGTTATTTGAAAGAAGAAATGAGTTTAAGGATCAAGGACTGTAAAACAGTAAATTTTTTTCTACTTTTATTAAACAGATTTTCAATTTTTTTAAATTTACAGATATTATCTGGTAAAATCTAGAAACACCTTCATTTTACAGATATGTGTTGTTATTTTCACCATTTCTACACTTCCACAGTTATAGAACACTTCATTATTCCATCATCTTTAACATCTGGCAGCCTTAATGCCAGGATAGATACAGTATCTCTTTATGCAAAAAGTTAGTAGCCATATGAGAAAACGACTGAACATCATAACTTGTGGATGTTTATTTATCGGCAGGCCTCAGCATCCATCCAGCGCTCTGACGTGTTTCCTCACGTTGTAAACAAACACCCTCCTCCTTTTGTCCTCCAGGCCCATTGTCAGAGTCTGGAGGTGACCTTTCCTCTCCTCTCTCTCCCCTCGCAGCCTTTTCTTTTCCTCCCTTCTCTCTTTCAGTGTCGAAGACAAGCTGTTGCTCTGCCACTCCCTCTCTTGTCTGCTCCTCGTTCCTCCTCCCTCGCCTCCCTCTCCTCACCCCTGGCTCTCCTCCTTTCTCCCTCTCCCCACCTGTTGAAGCAATTGTTGCTGCGACCTTATTGTTGGTCGTCTTATTATTTTATGTCACTCCCCTCTCTGTGGTGTTTTCCCTTCCCTCTGGACCACTCCCTCTCTCCCTGCCGGGTATAAAACCCAGAGAGGATAATGAGGAGGGATATTCAGCACCTCAGGAAGAGTCAGATCAACAGGGGGAAAGCAGGATCTGCTTCATTCACCTGCAAAACATAAAGTTCCTACACGAGGACAGCAGCAGGCCTTACTTTGCTCCCCCTCTTGGACATATTTTACCCAGCAGGCCGTGCAGATGGACAGAGGCATGTCAGTGTCTCTGTGGTGTGAGGAGGTGGAGGACGACCAGAGTCAGGATCAGAGTGAAGCTCCACCTCAGGGCCGCACCGGGGGCCCGACTCTGCTGCGAGCCGCCTGGGACCCAACGGTGTCGGGGCACCGGGTCATCCAGAGGCTGCTCCACGTGGAGGAGAGGTACATGCCCTCCATGCTCTACATCACCCTCATCCAGCGGGAGCCGGAGCGCAGGGAGGAGCTCGCCAAGTGGGCCCTGGAGGTATGAAACCTTTTGGGTTCTCCTCGAGGTGTGTCAGGGTTTTGAGTTACATGATGCTCATGTCTTTTATGTTTTCGTCCTCCTGCAGGTGTGCTGTGACTGTGGCTGCGATGAGGCGGTGTTCCCGCTGTCTGTCTCCCTGATGGACAGGTTTCTGTCTGCGTCTCTGTCCCTGCCTGTCTCGCTGTACTGTCTGGCAGCCGGCTGCATCCTGATCGCCTCCAAACTCACAGAGTGCGACAACGTCACCGCTGACAGCCTCTGTGCTGCAGCAGAATACAGCTTCCAGCCCTCCAACCTACGAGTGAGTTCCTGTCACAGCTGTGGAATCAAGTGGTTATCAGTTTGGCTGATTATCAAATCCAATATTCTGAATTTTATCGATTATCAGTATCATCATTGTCTTTAACAGATTTCTGATGAAACTAATTACTTGAACAATGTGCTGCTATGGTTCTGATGCAACTGCTTCTCTCTAGTTTAAGTCACTCTGAGATTTGACACCAAGATACTTGTTTTTTTTTGCAAATATATATTGATTCCAAATCAATATTGGTTATATAAATGATATATGGTTTTCGGTCTACTTGATTACTAGGAATCAATGTTGATATCTGCAGTGGGGAAAAAATACATTTGTTGACTATTAATTCAAAGGTAAGGTCATAATAGACACCTTACTCAAGAGATTGTGAGTTTTTCCATTTTATAGTTTCATCACTTTTAATATGACTCTTCTTGCAGTGAGCAGAAAGTTCATTACATCCATTGAATGTTGATTTAAATGTGGAATTTCTCATTTTTCACCTTTCAATGTTGGTTTTAATTTTCACGGGAACACATTTGAGAACAATAGTAAAACTGATAAACGTTAACAAGCTGAACTTCAACACTAAACTGCTCTTCTCCATCAGGAAATGGAGCGTGTCATCCTCGCCACCCTCCGCTGGGACACAGCAGCAGTGACCCCTCAGGACTTCCTCCCACATTTCCTGGCCTCCGTGGAGGAGATGGGACACGGAGGAGACTCTGATGAGGAGCTGATCTCCACCCTGAGGCGGCACAGCGACACCCTGGCTGCCATGTGCGCCTGCGACTCCCGCTTTCTGGGAGCTCCCCCATCACTTGTTGCTGCAGCATCACTGAACTGTGCACTGCGAGGCCTCGGCAACAAAGGCCCCACACAGCTGGCTCTGAGGAGTGAAGCACTGGCTGAGCTCTGCCAGACTGAGCTGGTGAGTGAATTCTGAGTCTACAAGGTTGCCGATAGACCAGTTTGTTTGAATTAAATGAAGTTTGATTGTAGGGTTTTATTAGTTTGAAGCTGTCCTGCTTGCTTTATGCTCATCTCAAATGCAGGAAGACACTTGCAAGTATCACAAAAATCATTAACGTCCTCTGTCTTGCCTCCCAGGCGGTGCTGCAGTGCTACAGCGACATGATCGAATACGCCCTCCGACAGCGGCTGAGCAGTGGGCTGCAGCAGGGTCCCACAGAGAAGGGCGAGGAGGTGGAACAGGAAAGGCCTGGAACACCGACTGACATGAGAGAGATTGATTTCTGAACACTGAATCAGCAGCTGCATTGAAAGTGTGAATCAATCAAAACCCTTTAAGTTCATCAGTCAAACTGATATAAATTAACCTCACGATGCTCTGTCACGCCTTTATATATAATTTTAATGACTTTATTGAGTTTATTAATTTATTTCTTGCTTTATTTATTTGTGAACAGTGTGTTTTCCATGTGCCATATTTGAATATCTATTTCTATTAATTTTATTGTAGCCCTAGATGTTATTTTGATGCATATTTATACTTTTTAATTTATTATCACGTGCAATTGTTAATTTATTTCAATTTGCCATAATTTTGTGTTTGTGTAAGGAATTAAATATAGAAACAAATCTATTTTTCAGAGGTATTAAAAGCATTTGTACAGAAAGTATTTTGGGTTCTTGTATTATTTACCAAAGGAATGATGATGCCTTCAAGTACTAACCGTAAGTATACGGGTTTTCTCACTTGTGTGTCAGTGATCACATGTGTATTCACTTTTATTGCATAAAGTTTCTACTTCGGAGCCTTTCTTTTCCAAATAGTCTTTTTGAAGTATTTGGTTTTGGTTGTTCATAAAAGAAGATACAGAACTGTTCAACTTAGAAATAATGTGATTATTGAGAGGTTATACGATTTAAAACCATTTGATCTTTGAGTAATATTGCAGAGTGCATCTTTTCATTTATTTATTTATTTCACTATTTTTCCCCCTCTAACTTGAATTTCAAGTTAATGACTCAATAGCTATTTCATTTTCAATTTTATTTTCACAATAGTAATTTAGACTTTCTTTATTTGTCATTGCAGATTCACACAGTTCACATCAGAATGAAATAACGTTGTATTAGGCTGGAAAAAAAAACAACAGAGACAAAATAGGGATTGTATATGTAAAAATAATAAATAAGTAAAAAGAAAAAAAGGTGTAAACAGAAAACATAAATGAAAGAAACACTGAATAAATGCTATATAAAACACTATATTTAAATATATTGCAACTTTCTGCTGAAGCTCCAGGAAGTTTAACTAATAATTAATGTGCAGCATTTGTTATAATGATTTGACATAACTTACACAATCACAACTCAACAATAATGACAACGCCACCGCTTATCGTTAGTAAACAAATGAAGCGTTAATTATTTCCGACGGTCCCTGAAGGCAGCATGTTGGACCGTCCGGTGCTGCATTCTCGTGACGTCTATTTTATCCGACGCAGATTCAGTTCGTGCCTGGAGGATTGGATCAGATATTAAAAACACACCTGCGGTAAGAGACCGGCTATTTAAAGATTATTTATCTGCGTCACAACAGATTTTTATTGTAGCTTTAATATCTGTCAAGAATAAATGTAGAATTCGTTAAAAACAGGGAGATATAAGGGAGAGCAGTGCGAGACGTTTCTATAGCTTCCAGCTATGGTTATGGTGAACAGGAGCCGATATATCACCTGTAAACGAACCAGTACCGTTTAAAATTGTGTAAAAATCTAATATTAATTCAGGTGTATCGTAGGTTTGCTCTCACATGTGATCTCACCTACAGAAAGATCCTCTTTCCTGTTGAATTCTGATCGCGCTGTAACTAATCACTCTTCCGTATCCGTGTAGTTCGTCTTTAAGCTAGTTAGCTTATTAGCTACAGACACCGATAATACCGTATAATAGCAGTTATAATATATTCAAATTGTGTTATATTTTCCATTAAGTAACACGTGTGGCCTCTTGAGTTAAATTTATTGTGGTAATTCAGGTCGCAAAGGAGTTTTGACTGCGCCAATTTGATCATTACGCCAGACTCCATTGAGAAATCTATTATTACTGTTGTTTCCCATCAACAAAATACACACACATCAGATAATAAAAACTTATTTAGACTTTCTAAGATGCCTTTAGTCTGCTGGTTAATTCGGCATACAATATACACACCAGCCACCAACCAATGCACTGAAATTCAAAATCGACTGGCTCACTCACTATACAGGGTTACTAGCCCAGATGTTGAACTCCATCGTAGTTACTGACAGAATGGAGAAAAACATGATTCATAGTGTCAGGAGAAATAATCGGACCTCATTACTGGTGAAAAGACATCAGCTTCATTAGAGTTTAAAACTGGTACATCCTAAACTGTTAAAGAAGAAAACAACCTTCAACCTATCTAGTATTATAATCATGTAGTCCTCAGTGTTTTCAGGAAGCATATAATACCTAGAAATAATCAAAAACAGAAAAAGAAACACTATTTTAATACTTAGTGTGCATTAGGACTGCATGGCATCGGGGGAAAGATTTGTCAGTGCAGTTTTCTAGCTTTTAAATTCATGCTCAAATCACACATTTTATATTACAAAACACTGAGTCCATGTGCATCAAAATTAAAAATAATTTTAAAACAGCTGAGAAAAAGACCTTTGGATCGTTTCTCATATGGTGTAACACTGGCAAAGTCATCCAAAGTAGTTTTTTCGTTCAGATCAGCTCAAATTTCACTTTGCATACAGAGAGATGTTGTGCTGATTTGAATGGTCTGGTCTAGTCCCTGTTTTTAGTCAACATGATCTTTTCTGTAGCAGAAACATTTCCATACAGCCAATATTTGTTTTTGCAACCAAGGCCTCAAATTACAAATATCCAAATGCTACGCCCAATAATACCTGAAAGTGGACAATTTCTGAAGGAAGTCAGCACAATACAGTGGATACTGGTGTCAACTATCTTGTAGGAGAACTGACACTCTGTTGTTTTTTTGTTCTTGATGTTCATATTAAAGGAGGATGAACTTAAAACCTGGCTGGCTGCTGCTTCTAACCATCTCTGCTGGCGTCTGGTCAGTGCCCATAGAGCGCAATGGAGGCAACCAGGAGCCTAAAGAGGAAGTGCCAGAGGAGAGCATGGTAACGTCTCATTCCTTAATCTGTTGTTTTGTTTGAGATTTAGCCGAGATTCAGTTTGTTGTGAATAACCTGTCCTGTACAAATCACTGCTGCAGGACACTGGCCTGTACTATGACAGGTATCTCAGAGAGGTGATTGAGGTTTTGGAGACAGACCCTCACTTCAGGGAGAAACTGCAGACAGCGAACACAGAGGACATCAAGGTTAGCGTCCACACACACAGCCTCCACAGGCTAACAGATGTCATGACATTCTCGCCGTTGTTGTTAAACTCACCTGGACCTCTTGTGTTCGCCTTCAGAATGGGCGTCTCAGTAAAGAGCTGGACCTGGTCAGTCACCACGTCAGGACTCGGCTGGATGAGCTCAAGCGTCAGGAGGTTTCTCGTCTCAGGATGCTGCTGAAAGCCAAACTGGACAGCACCAACACTCAGAGTGAGTGGGCTTGTTTCCCTTCAGACCACTGAAAAGTGTCTGTTTTTAAACCTTTATGTTTAGAATAGTACTACACTTAATTATTGATGTTACAGATGGAAGCATACAGCACAGTAGCTAAATTATTTACTGCATTATATATATATCTATAATATAATATTTGTTGATTGGTGTAAATTGTACAAATTGTTTGCTACAGCATATAGAATGTAAAATTGTGACAAAAGCCTCAACAATTTGAATTACCAGAGCAGAAAGTGATCAAATTTATTCTAAATTACTCGTTTTTTGAGTGATACATACAGAGTGTAATGGAAGACAGGTCGGTGGTTGATAATTCATGTATCTGCTTTGCAGGCCTTCAGATGGACCACGCCTCGCTGCTGAAGCAGTTTGAACATCTGGATCCACACAATCAAAACACCTTTGAAGCCAAAGACCTTGAGCTGCTGATCTCAACGGTAAGATGCTGCAGCAATAAGTGAAAAGAAAGATTTTGTTGTAGATAGATAAAGTAGTGTCATTGTGCTGCAACACACTGCTCACTCCTACTATGATTGGAAGGTTTTGGAAAGTCTGAATTTTTTAATCATGTCAGATACCATCTGCGATAACTGTTGAATCTCCTAAAAAGTGTATCAGAGTGTTAATCGTTTTCGTTGAATTTCACTCCCACAACTGATCGCACCGTGTACCTTACCTCATGTTTGGATTAACAGCTTAAACATTTTTCAAGATGACAGCTTTTGCCTTACTGGCTCTTTGTCTAGGCCACCAAGGACCTGGAGAACTACGATGCCGAGCGACACGAGGAGTTCAAACGCTACGAGATGCTGAAGGAGCACGAGAGGCGGGAGTACCTGAAGGGGCTGGACCAGGAGAAGAGGGAGAAAGAGGAGAAGAGAATGCAGGAGCTGAAGGACAAACACCGCCAGCACCCCAAAGTCAATGCTCCGGTAGGCGGGAAATCCAGCCTTGTTAGCTTTTATCAGAAACAAATGGAACCAAACCATGTTTTTTATTCCCTATGTTGTATTTTCTGACACACAGGGTAGTGTCGCTCAGCTTCGTGAAGTTTGGGAGGAGACAGACGGGCTGGATCCTCAGGAGTTCAACCCCAAAACCTTCTTTAAACTGCATGGTAGGTAACAACTCATCCTTCTTAACCCTGATTCTTTGTCATTTCATACTGATGCGTTCAATATTGCTCTCATTTTTTTCTCTGATTTCATTAGATACAAATGAAGATGGTGTTTTAGATGAGCAGGAATTGGAGGCTCTCTTCACAAAAGAGGTAAACAATCCTGCAGTACATCACGAGTGCCTCAGTTCAGTTCTGATTTACTTGTTCAGTTTTAGTCTGAAGAGACAGCTTGATTTGTTATTTCAATATACAGCTGCTCTGCCTGCGTTCCTCTATTCCTGCAGGCTTTTTTAAAAGGAGAAGTTTGTAGTCTGACAGCAAACATATGCACGGCATCAGAGCAGCAGCTAACATCTGTTCATTTCCCTTTTCCAGCTGGAGAAGGTCTACGACCCGAAGAACGAGGAGGACGATATGATGGAGATGGAGGAAGAAAGGCTGAGGATGAGGGAGCATGTCATGAAAAACGTGAGTCTTGATTAATCACGTCTACCTCTATGCTCCTGCTTTCATCGCAAACCATCAGTCAGCTTTCACGTGTTCTCACTGGTGCGGCTTTACCTTCTTTTGTTACAAGGTGGATACAAATAAAGACCGGCTCGTCAGCCTGGAGGAGTTCCTCAAATCCACTGAGAAGAAGGAGTTCAATAATCCCAAAGAGTGGGAGGTAAAGAGCTCAGAGGTGGCCTGAAGGGTGGGGAAGTGGGCGGGTGATTGGAGGGTCTGTGGTCCCAGGACGAGCTGGGAAAGTGTGGGTGGTGAAGTCAAACGGGTACAGCTATCAGCTAGCACATTTGGAGATACTCTCTCAGAGGTGGCAGCTGTTTCATACTGTTATTTTGTGTGTACTTAAATGACCTGTTTACATAAGGGTGTGTGTGTAACTAAGGAGTGGGTTGGACATGAGTGTTATTAAATTAGTGTGAACAGTATAACTGGTATAACTGCGTAATTTAAATCTGGTTTTTCCATTTCTTCTCTCTACAAAATAAGCTTCAGTTGTTAAGTGCATTCCAAGCATCAGCAGAATTCACTGCATTCTTCAGCATGCAGCATCTGTGTCTGTGGCTTGAAATAGCATTGTGAGTGCAGGACAGATATTCCATGTGCTTAATTTGTATTATGTTGTGATTGGTATTGCTACAGTATTTAACAAAGTATGCAACTATGGCTGTGTGACAGCGGGTATAAACAAAGGATCAGGCTTAGGTCTACGCCAATATGGTTGAGTTGAAATTTGCCTTGATTGGCGCCTTATCCTTGCATCATTGCACACGTTATGCTTAGCAGATAGCCAGAACGGCACACTCTAAGGCTATGCAACCTCCAGGAGCCTCTTCACCATGCTCTTGCATTTGCACAAGTGGTATAAAGTTTGCAGAGACCCGTTTGTGCTGTGTGCAAAGCTGTGAACCTCCACGTGTCTTAACACCAATGGAGGGTCCTGAACAGGTGTTGGCAAAGAGGCTACCCATAGTACAGGTTTGGTTTCATGAGTAATCCTCAGCATGGAATTGAACCAGAGACTCACTCAACCCAACCACTTCCAACAATTGTGATTTTAACAAGTGAACATTGTGCATTTTACGTATGTGCCCCCTATTTCTCCCCAGACTCTGGATACCAAGCCGATGTACACAGAGGAGGAGCTCCAGCGATTTGAGGCTGAGCTCAGGGATAAAGAGGAGGAGCTGAAGAGGAGGGCAGAGACTCTGCGTCAGGAGCAGGAGCTGCTGAAGGAGAGAGGCAAAGCCCTGGAGGCCCAGAGGAGAGAATACCAGCAGGTAGCTGTAACAACACATCTGCCTCATGACATGTGAAAGTTAGAAATAAAGTGTATCCCCTGACAGAAGTTCAGTCACACAGGGATCAGGATTTCATTATATGAAGCCAACAATTAGTTTTTAGTCTGTAATAAGAGTGTAGTCTGCATGGATTTTAATACAAATGCTATTATTTTATTTTTTTATTTCAGGCAGTACTAGAAATGTCTCAGAGACAGAAAGAACAGCCGGCAGCAGATGGGCAGCCTCCTGCGGGTCCTAATGGAGAACTCCAGTTTCAAGCACAGACACAAAAGCCTGAAGACACAGGTAAACACTTTGTGACACATGCAGCGCTGTTGTTGTGTTGTGTGGACTGTGTTATGATTGTGTTTATTAAGTGAGTGCTTCTTCTTTCTCTTGCAGAGGCAAAAGCTCCAGCTGAACATGAACCTGAAGTCCAGCAGAATAATCTGCCCGCAGAGCCTCCACAGAATCTGCCTATACACACTTAATGCACTCGGACAGCCTTAACACACATACACACACGCAGCACGCACGCACACACACACACACACACACACACACACACACACACACATTTGGAGTTGCACTGACACAGATATCCAGATGGGTTCTGCAAACTGAATTATGTGAATACTGTGTGTATAAAATCCGACAGACCGGCTTGTTTATCATGACGTATTGTACTGTGTGCTCATTTCTGTGGTCTACATTAGATTAAAGATCTCAAAACAGCAGATATTAGTACATGTATTCTCAGAAAATCTTCAGTTTCAGTGAAACTGTCATTCATGCAGGGTCTTCAGTGTCAAATCACAAACATCCTCAAATAAAGTCCTTATTTAAAACCTCTAAACCTGTTGAACTCTGATTATTTGAGCAACAATCAGGTGGGAAAAAAAACAACTCGTGTCATTTTTCAATAATATATTCTCAACTATTTCTACTCTAAAATTAAGAAGTTGCTTGTCATATTACACAATAATTACAGGTAAACTGCTTGAAGCTTTACTCCTGAAGAGCTTCATCTTTCTGCATCCCACTTAGACAGAAGCTACATTGAACTTAGATGTAGTTCACAAAGTTCAGGTTTGACATTTTTCAATTGTGAATTATAGGAATTTTTCTGTTCTGATTTTTTTTTTTTAACCACAGCTTTAAAAAAAAAAAAAGAATGGTTACTCTCAATTTTAAAAAACAAAAGACAAAACAAAAAAGTAAATGTGTGGGCAGTCTGTAACCTCCACTGTTAACTTCTGTTTAATTTACAAAAATGATCATTTTTGCATTTGTATTTTCTAATATTCTAGTATTTTTTTCAGTGCTTAAAATGTAATATCCTCAAATCTATCAAAGGCGATTTTTTTTTTTTAGCTTGGTGAGAATTATTAGTATGTAAGTATTAACTTTGTTTAGTTGTCTCCTTTGTTTCCTTGTCTTGTAGTTTGACAAAATCCAGTTGAGCTCAGCTGTTGTGAAGTTTGTTTGATAGTCACATGATTTATCACAGTGGTGCTATAAGCCTGCAGACAGTTCAACTCATTCCTACTTTATTTTTGTTGCCCTATAGGGTCTTCATACACAGCAGTTTTATGATTGTTAATTATTATGGATCCAGCTTTTTCAATGTCAGGATTTGCTGTTGTTTTGTATTATCATGAACCAAATATTTTTAGATTTTGCACTGTTGATCAGACATAACTAGCCATCTTGTCACCTCAGACTCTTGCTGTTTTTTGGCATTACATTTAATTGCAGAGAAAAACACTATTATTCTACTAAGCCTATCATTTTGAAGGAACCATAATTGTAAGTATTGAACCTTTAGGGGTAGAGAGACAATAATCATTGTAGAAATAATTGACTCTACTTGAACTTAGTCTGTCAACAAAACAGAAAGCATGACGACTGTTAAAGTTACAGTGCAAAGAGTCGTCTCAACCCTCGTCCCATTTGCAAACACAAATCATTGGTTGTATGATTTAGGAAACTTGTTCTATTGACTTGAGATTGATTTGGTTTCATGAGCCGTGTCGATCTGCATGTCTGCATCATGGCTCCACAGAGCAAAGAATTATTTTAGAGATATTTAACTATGTGATTGTGAGAATTCACAAAGTTGGAAAAAGATAAGTGGAAACACAGTTGGAGCAGTAAGCATGAGGTAAAGAATGTTCCGCTAATCAGAGCTGCCGTGGTCCTGTTAAATTGACATCACTGAGGGTGCACTGTTTTCACAGTCTCCCTCTGAAAATGAGACGGGCGGGTGCTTCAGACTTGGCACAGGGGTTATAAACGGAAGAGTTTCTGTGACAGCTCAGACAGTGTGAAGGACAGTTCATTACAGCAACTTCTATAGACGGCATTCAAGGAAAGCTCTTTGGCACAAAACTGTGAGATGAAACTTTGCTAAAGAACATGAAACAAAGCCCGATGAATATTGGGAGCACGTTCTTTAGTCAGATCCAAACATGATTCATTTGTTCAGTTCAGATGAGGTCCAGTGTGTTTGATGTGAACCTGGTCAGAGCTACCACAGTGAATGCATGGTACTGACAGTGAAGCACGGAGGTCAGTGTGTGATGATATAGGGTTGCATGAGTGCATTTATAGATGGCACCAGAAATACATGTGGATAAACCATAATACTGGCTTATCTTTAGGGTACCTTATAGAGAATGGTAGGTCAGCATAACCCCTCCAGCAAAGAGCAGCTGAAAGATCCTCCAAGTTGAGGAGGACTGAGTCTGTCATCAACAATAAAGGTGGACATATGAACTATTGCAAAAAAGACAAGATTTGAATGTCAGTGATGAAAAGTGTACTGTCCTCTGTTGCATCGGGGCACCAGATCTACTGCAGTTTCACAGATGCAGGACTATCACAGTGAATGCATAGCACTGGCAGTGAAGCACAGAGGTGGGGATGTGATGATATCGGGCTGCATGTGTAGAAAAGGTGAAAACACATCTCTGCAGAAATTTGGTATCATCTATGCTAAGATGAATATTGTCTGTGAAGATTCTCAGTCATCCAGGTCATTGTTGTTCTCATAGTTTAATCATAACAACTGAACTTGCTTGAGTTTCTTGAAGACCTTTCACCTCTCATCCAAGAGGCTTCATCAGTTCTGACTGACCAGTTGGGAGTTCCAGATACTTATATCCTTAAGGAGCCATTAACACTTAAGTTTCGGTTTCAATTGGGGTTTTGTTGCTCCTCCCCCTTGGTATGCGACTTGTTAGTGCTCCCCCTGCCACAAAGGGGTTCGTTAAGGTCTTCTGTGGCTAGGTCTGAATGTGGTTTCATCTTCCTGGGGAGAGTTCTTAGGACTGAATGTAAACAAGTGAGAGGTGATGCCTCAGACCTCCACCTCTGCTGGGTGATGGTCTTTCCAGTTTGACATAGATGGCTTCTTTCACCCCTCTCTCAAACCATCTGTCCTCCCTGGCCAAAATCTGTACGTTGTTGTCTTCGAATGAGTGTCCTTTGTCCTTAAGATGCAGGTGGACTGCTGAGTCCTGTCCTGAGGAGCTGGCTCTTCTGTGTTGTGCCATGTGCTTGTGGAGCAGTTGTTTTGTCTCCCCGATGTACAGGTCTGGGCATTCCTCGCTGCACTGGACTGTGTACACCATGTTGCTCTGTTTGTGTCTTGGTGTCTTGTCCTTTGGGTGGACCAGCTTCTGTCTCAGGTGTTGGTGGGCTTAAAGTGCCCTGGAATGTTGTGTTTATTAAAAATCCTCCCGAGCTTCTCGGAAACTCCTACAACATAAGGGATGACTATGTTGTTTCGTTTCTTGGTCTTTATTCCACCTCATGGGTTTGGAAGGTCTAAGATAGGGGTCCCCAGGTCAAAGGTTGCTGAAGAAGAGCCGCCTCTCTGTCTAGAGTATGGGGCTCCCCTTATGGTATGAATCATATGTTCTTAGTTTTGCGTAAACAACCCCCTGTATAAGCCAGTGGTTAAGGTTATTCTGGAGGGTGGTTCTTTTTGGCTTCAAATCCTCTCACAGGCGTCTGAGATACTTGTTTCAATAAACCTTTTTATATATCAACAAGATGGTATCAGCGTAGAATTTCTTCATCACCTTCACATCATCGCTACTCAGTGAACAACAATACAAAACAATAAGGTGGAAATATGAAGTACTGAAAAAATAAAACATTTAAATCTCAGTAATGAAAGCTGTTCTGACATTAGTTGCATTGAATAGTATATTTTTTGAGATAGTACCTTTTAACAGTTAGATTTTAATTTCACAGAACAAATATCCTGCTGTTCAACTTGGAAATAATTGGAAGATACTGCAGAGGGGGGTACTCACTTCTGTTGTGTACTGTTCGTATTTATTTACAAGTATTTATTTACTTATTTATTATAATTTATTTGTATGTATGGCTGTTGTACCTAACCGTTTTCTTTTTTCTAATGTGTTATAATTTCCCTACAAAATGTCTATAAAGTGAAACGAAATAATAATAATAATAATAATAATAATAATAATAATAATAATAATAATAATAATAATAATAATAATAATAATAATATGTCAAATAACGTTTTTATGAAGAAAAAAAACACACATTCCGGGGCGGACTGGAGGGTCAGAACCAGCACTTCCGGGTCGCTGTAATAAATGTTTGGAGTTTTGTGTCCGTGTGAATCATGCCTCGCAGAAACGACATCTCCGAGGATTTGCGATGGAGAGTAGTTGATTTGCATCGAGCTGGGAAAGGCTACAAGGTGATCTCCAAGAGTTTAGACGTGCATCACTCCACTGTGAGGAAGATAGTGTATAAATGGAAGCGCTTCAGCACGGTGGCGACTCTGCCGAGGAGTGGGCGTCCTGCGAAGACGAAGAGCGCTCAGACAGCACGGAGGAGGCGGACACAGGTACAGGGGGGACTTATAGCGGCTCTGGTAGTCTGACAGCAAATCACTGAGTGCGCAAATACAGATTACAGCACATATCCTCACCTACAGTGCTGCGAACAAGTATTGGTCCTGCTGCAGATCATCTTTTATTTTTGAATGTCTTTGGATAAACCAAAACACTGGCTGATGACATGACTTCTGGTCTGCAGAAGGTTGGCAGGATGGAAATATTCTAGCATGAGGATGTAATGCACACAAAAATCTGATAAGAGTTTGCAAAGAAGAAAAAAGTGAAACTGTCAGCTGACTTGAATCCAATAGGGCATCATTGGGGTGTTCAAAGAGAATAGTGTAGCAACACAATCCCTCCAGCAAAGAGCAATGAATGGAAAAACATCTGCAGAAATGTCCGATCCTCCCTGCCAAGGAATCGTTTGAAAATGAAGGTGGTGATAGGAACTATTGGAGGAAAAAAAACAAAACAGAGAGAGCGAGAGAGAGATTTAAGCCTCTCTAATGAAAGCTGTATAGACTTTAGGTGCCTTAAGTTATTACTTTGGACTCTGTATTTTACATAAAGTAGATCTAAACAGTTAGTTTTTGATTTTTACAATAAGAGCAAATACTATATTGTTCAACTTAGAGGTAAAATATTACATACAATATTTTACAGGCTTTTTTTTAAGCAAACAAAACTGCTTTTCTGTAAAAGTAGAATGTATTTGAATATATGAAAATGTGGTTTAGATATCAGTACCATTATGGATATGGACATTTTTCCTGCATTTGTGGGATTAAAACAAATGACAATTTAATGCACATTTCACGAAAGGAAAGAATGAACATTAGGATTCCTTTTATTAACCTTTACATGAATAATGCAGGAAAATGAGAAAGTCTGACCAGTACCAACGTGTACAATGCTGTCCAATGTTTGTCTACAATGAAATGTTTGAGATCATTAAACACATTTTAATGCAAGACAGAGACAACCCAGGAAAACACAAAATGCGGTTTGTAAATGATGATTTCATTTATTGAAGGAAAAATGCTGTCCAGCCCCACCTTGTCTGATGTGGAACAGTACTTGCCCCCTTCGCTACCAATGTACTAAGGACCTTTCTGAGGATCCGTGCAGATCCCAGCATGCTGATCTTTTGGGTCTCTGTTACTGTAGCTCTCTCTGATACTTGCTTGATGTTTTCTGCCATCCCCTTCTTTATTGTACCAAGTGCACCTACAAGCACGGGGATCACGTCGGTGTTCATCTGCCACATTCTCTTTATTTCTAGCTCTAGATCTCTGTACTTGCACTTCTCCTTCTATGTCTTTTAGTGTGGTGTTTGTGTCCAATGGAATAGTCATATCAGTCAGTTTGCAGGTAGAATTCATTGAGTCTTTAATGACGATGTCTAGTCTGTTTGCTGCTATAGTTCTATCAGTATTGACTGGCAGGTCCCAAATGATGGTGATGTTGTTGTCTTTATTGTGCATCACAGTCTCCGGCTCATGCTCGAACCACTTGTCTGTAACCTGGATGTCGTGATCCTTACAGATGTTCCAGTAGAGATGTACTCTGTTTTGGCTAAGACACAACCAGATAGAATGTGATCCACTGTCTCTTCATGTATTATTTTTATTGTTAGTAGTAGTAGTAGTAATATTAGTAGTAGTAGTATATTTATTATACAGTCTATGTGACATAGGTGTACTGTTACTTTAAATCTGCACCGCCGTCTGGCGCGTATGACGTCATCACGCACCTTTCTCCTCAGCTCGTGGGAAACACTGAGGCATGGTAGGCGTCGCTTTTCTCCGCTGCAATATGAACATTATTTCGGTTTCGCTGCACATTAAATGTAGCAAAATGCAATTATAAGTGATAGGTTTTATGCTATGTGTGCTAAAGTTTGCAAACGCACTTTTAGAACTTCTAGGAGACATGTTTGTCTGCGTGTAGCTGTACCTGAGGGACAGACTGCTGCTGAACCACACAGACGGTTCATTTATTTTGTAGTACAGGTGTGTTCATTTTTAATTTTTTTTGTTCTTTATTTTATTTGCAATTAAACTGGTTGTGTTTTGTTGGGACTGGTGTTTGGTTATGCATGTTGTCCACATGGTTGTTTCTGCTGAACATTTTATAAATGTTTGGTTTTCATGAGCTGCTGAAACACTTGAACTGTCAGTAAAGACAGCTGATTGTGTGCAAAGCTACTGTCAGAAACGATCAGATGTGTGGGTTTGTTTGTATATGTGGCTGTGCTAGTAGAGAGACTGCTGCTTAACCACACAGACATTGTTTCATTTATTTTGTTGTGCAGATGTTGTGATGCCACCCAGAACCAGCAGCCACTGTGCTCCGGCTCATCCTTTTTCAATGTTATCACAACTCAATGCAAACTAGTAGGATGTGCCCCCATTTTTAAGGCTCTAAGACGAAGAGCCAGGTTTGTTACAACGGCATTGTGAGGTAGCTAAAAAGTCTCAAAAAGCTGCACATGATGCCTCGTTCTAAAGAGACTCCAGAACACATGCGGAACAAAGTCATTGACATCCATCAGTCTGGGAAAGGTTACAAAGCCATTGCTAAGGCTCTGGGACTCCAGAGAACCACAGTGAGAGCCATTATCCACAAATGGAGGAAGCACGGAACGGTGGTGAACCTTCACAGGAGTGGTCGGCCAAACAAAATTTCTTCAAGAGCACGTCAACATCTCGTCCAGGAGGACACTAAAGAACCCAGACCAACATCAGAAGAACCAAAGGCCTCACTTGCCTCAGTTAAGGTCAGTGTATCTATCTATCTCTATAAGAAAATAGTCCGGGAGAATATCCACCATCAGTTCATGACCAAAAGCTCAAGCACAAATGCAACATGACACCATGAAGTCCACCTCTGAATGGCTCAAAAAGAGCAAAATTGAGGCATTGGAGTGGCAGGGTCAATGTCTGGACTTGAATCTAATTGAGATGCTGTGGCAGGAGCTAAAAAGGCCAGTTCATGCTCAGAAACCATGTAAAGACTGATCACGGGCTATGGCAACCGTTTAACGGCAGTTGTTGCTGCACAAGGGCCCAACCGGTTAATAGGTTTAGGGGCAACTACTTTATCACAGGGCTATATATATAGGTTTTCAATAAATCATCATTTTAAAAAAGTGCATTTTGTGTTTTCTTGGGTTGTCTGTGTCTCTAAATAAAATGTGTTTTATGAGCTGAAACCAAATAGAAGATATCTGTTGGGGGTCAAATCTTTTTCACAGCACTGTACATGTTGGTACTGGTCAGACTTTCTCCTTTATTTGTGTTATTCTATGAAAGTTTAATAAAGGGATCCTTATGTTTATTCTTCCCTTTTGTAAAATGTGAATCGAGTTGTTTTGCTCACCAAGCCCACAAATTCAGGCAAAATGTCCATTTATCTCTCACCCATTTTCTTGTTATCACATATCCCAATAACTACTACGTTATTTATTTCATTTTATTGTTATCTAAGCTATATCTTCAAATATTCAAATACTCTTGTCACAAACCTTTATTTGTACTCTTTAAAATAAATGTCAAGCTTTATAGCTAAACAAATTAACAAAAAAAAAAAAAAAGCCCGAAAAAATAAAATTTTTAATATTTTGTTAAATTTTGTCTCTTTGATTATTTGTTCTTATGTAAAATTTTAAAGTCACTGTTTAGATTTACTTTGTTTAAAATACAGGATCCAAAGTAGGAACTTCATGCACCTAAAGTCAGTACAACTTTCATTATTGAGACTTAAGTCTTTTTTTTTTTTAATAGATTCTATAACCACCTTTTGTTTTTGATGACAAATTCAGTCCTCCTCAACATGGAGGATCCTACATTTCTGCAGCTATGTTCTGCCATTTATATACTATTATTTCAAGTCATATATTCATTTCACCTTTTTCTTGTGAAATCACAAGCTCTTGTAATTTTTTATTTTTTTTTTAAGCGTGCTTTAGATCATTTTAATGCTATAATGTTTCCATCCTGCCAACCATCTGCAGACTGGAAGTCATCTCATCAGCCAGTGTTTTGGTTTATCCACAGACGTTCATGGTGCATCTATAAATGTCCTCTCCTCAACACCTTTTGCAATTGTGCTGCCCATATCATCACACTCCCAGCTCTGTGCTTCACTGTCAGGACTATGCATTCACTGTGGCAGTCCTGGCCATGTTCACACCAAACATGCTAGAACCCATCTGAGCCAAACAAATTTATCTTGGACTCATCTGATCCTAAAGAATGTGCTCTCAGTATTCATCAGACGTCTTTTATGTCTTTTAGCAAAGCTTAACCTTGCAAAGAACAAGCATGTGTGTTTTTCTTGGATGCTGTCTACAGAGGTTGATGCTATGAACTGTCCTTCACACTGTCTGCCCTGTCACAGAAACCCATTAATAATCCCTGTGCCAAGTGTGATGTCTGGTTTTCAGAGGTAGAAGGATGACAACTGCAGCTCTGATTACTGTACTATAGCTTGTTCTATACCTCCTGATTAGTGCTGCAACTGATTTTTAGTTGGTCATTAATCTTCATTTATCATTTTCCACCGTTGTGAAGTCCCACAGTCACATCTTTCTATCCCCTCGAAATGCTTTTCAAACGTGGAGCCATGATGCAGACATGCAGATAGATTCTGCTCACAGCTCAGAAAGTGAGAAAGTTCTGGTGTTCACAGCTCATTTTAGCAGCATGTTCATACAGTTAGGCTAATTGGAAATCACTGTCACAGACTTTTTTTAAGTTTGCGTGTCAGTGCTCACAGATGTTTTCACTGTTGCACTCGAGAACTACAAATGAAGTCTGATCTCCTGCTGAAATCCATGAGAGCTTGTGGTGTTACGATAACACAGTTTCAACTGATGCTGAGGATGCAGAAGCCACACTTGCAAGTCTTACGGTGTAGAGAGTTTGCCACAAATTGTAAACCGTTCATTTTGCCTCTCTTAGGCCAGTCAAGTGTCTGCTGAGCCAACAGACAACATAGAAGGAGATCCAGACCAAGACAAGGTAGGCTATGTTCGGGCAGGGATTGCTGAATTTCAGAAAGACAAACATTTGCTCATTCTGTTTTCCTGTTAAGATCCAGACTGAGTCTAACACCGTCCCAGATGTTGGCCCGAAAGCAGGTTCTTCATCATCTGATAATGAAGAAGATCCTGTGGTGTGTGAGCTTATAATGAATTCAAAGGACTTTATCCCAAATAAACCAATTTTAATAAGTGATAATATCGGGATGGTTACAACTGATAATTTTCTGTCTCTTAGGTCGATCATGTGTCTGCTGGGCCAACAGATGTCAGAGGGGGAGATCCAGATCATGAAACGGTAAAGTATATATTCTGTGCATTTACTGGTTTAGAGTTTTATTTTTGGGGCCAGCTAGAATATGTTCACATTTGAACCAGACTCCAGTACACAATGTTTTCATGCAGCGGTGTCCTCCAGTATTACAGCTTCAACATCACAATGGTCTGTGATCATTTTATCAGAGCTAATGGTGCCATTAACCATGCTGGCCAAGGGTTCTCCTGCATAGAAGCCTCCTAAGAGGTTTTAGCAAGGACCTAATGATAACAACTGAGAATCACAAGAACAATTTAGGTTTTCAACCACTTTTGTTATGTTTTGTTCATGAAATGGGCAGAAATACCGGTAAAATGTACAGATTTCAGATAACAGACTGCATGTGGATCGATGTTTCTTACTGTGATATGTAGTAACCCCCTAAAGGCCCACTCTGAGCCAAGAGGAATCCTGTAGCCACATAGTGTGCAAACACTAAGGATTTTCTTTTTTTTAATCATAGAATCATTTCCATTGAAAATAAAAATAATCCTCTGGGTCTTCAGTTCCTCAGATGCTGGGAGTGCATGAAGACTCTTGTGTTCACTCTTGCAGCCAACAGCAGAACATACGTTGTGCGTTTCTTGTATCTGAGATATTCTGAAGTTAACAAAAGCAGTTCAATGCTCGTTTGAGGCGTTAAGCAAATGTGTTACATGTTGATGTAGATAAGTAACAGAAGAAAAACCTGGACTTTTAAAGCCGCAGTTTTTTTTTTGTTTGTTTGTTTTTTCCAAGTTTGCAGACCTTTAACATGCATAAAAAGCAGCTATGTAGCACACTAAAGGAAGGTAAAAAAAAACAAAAAGCATAGTGCTGGCTCTTTAATTTCGAAAGAAAAACATTCCCTCATTCTGTTTTCTTGTTAAAATCCACGACAGCTTGCTGCGAGTGATTACAACACCGTTGACGACGACGATGACGGTGACAATACAGATTCTTCCTCATCAGATAGTGAAGCCACAGATGAAGATCCTATGGTGTGTGAGCTTCTAAGAAATCACAATTGTTTGTTCCAAGTATTAAAATGATCACATTACGATACTCATCGCGAAATTCATCGTTTTTTCCTTCGTAGGCTGATTATGTGTCTGCTGGGTTAACAGAAGATGGAGGAGGAGATCCAGACATGGTAAGCGGTGCATGCAGAACAAAACAATGCAGTAATACAGATAGAATTATTAACTTTCTGAATCCCAAAACCTACTGGCAGGTTTGAAAGTCATTTTATCTTTTAAAAGTAAGTAAAATTACACCATTTATCAGGCAGAAAAACAGAAAAAATAGTCGGGTTCAACCTTTCAGCAGTCCTAAAATAAGTGTGTGATCTCGAGTTTGGCAGAACAAAATTATCCAAATCTAAACTTCACCCAAAATCACCTTTATTTACTCATGTCTCATTTAAAAAACAAACACAAAAAACACCCAAAATTAATAATGTGAACTAAGCAGATTTGCAATAAATAAATAAAAATCTGCACCGCTCGCACAACTGAGAAGCCATTAGGGACTTTGTTACAAGCAAAAGTCACATAATAAAAATTCTGCAATGAAATCAACTGAACTGCAGGCTGTGTTTGAACAGAGCAGAGGGTTAATGTTAATGTAGAACCATTTATCTCCCTATTTTTATTTTTATTTTTTTAAACTTAGGCAGCATCTGACAAAGTTTTCATCAATAGCTGCAAGGTTTGCATGAGGATGAAACCAGACAAACGAGTTGGTAGTGTGTTGTGCATACATCCAAGGCATTAGTCCAACTTTTATCAATTTTTCGTGTCTTAAATAAAAATTTACCACAATAATTCATCCATCCATTCATATCATATCAGACACTTTTAGTGTATTTGTCTTCCTCAGTGTTTTAGTAAGCTTAAGCTCTTACTTAGTTTGGATCCATGTGTATCTGAGCATATGTAGGTAAAAGTGTGCTTCTATATATGAACGTGAAGATATTTAGTTTTTGTGTTTCTCTCCTGCACATGGCCCTTAGATTGGGTGTGTCTTTGCCTTTTCTGTATTACAGTATGGAGGAGTGATGAGTCCCATTTCATCTGATGACGAAACTACAGAAGAAGATCCAATGGTTTGTTTTTCCATATGTTGTATTCTAAAATTTAAATCCTAAAGATTCCATATTGTGCACGTTTACAGGTGTAAAATTTCATTTTTACCATCTTCTAGAACATTACATTTACATATTTTAATGAATATAGGCTGTTTAAAAATATTTAAATATTCTTTTTGTATGGACATGTTTGTCTTCTGCTCTGTGATACATTATTAGGAGCAGTTTTTTGACCCTAGCTTCAGTGAGGAAAAGAAGATTTATGCTGGTTCCTCAGTGACAACAGGAGCTCTCCTGCTTCTCCTCCTGGTCTTCATCCTGAAACACGGTCTGTCGAAAGCGGCAATCAAAGACCTGCTGGACCTCCTGAACTTCATGGTGCCTGGATGTGCTCCAAAGTCCTGGCAGTTTTTTAAGAAACATTTGACTGGCACTAATGACAAGACGGAGCTTCACTTTTACTGTCCGAGGTGTACAAGCTACCTCGGTGTTGAGCCTGGTGATGAATGTGGAGTCTGCCAGAAGAGCCTGAACAGAAAAAGCCTCCTAGATAAGGCTTACTACTTCCTCGTAATGCCACTTGAAATTCAGCTCAGAAGCATTCTTTCAAATGTCCACACGAAGCTGGGGAAGCATTTCACAAGGGAGACTTCCATTTCTGATGTTAACACGGGAACCGGATACAAACATGACAGGCAGGATGCCAGTATTACGCTTAGCTTCAACTGCGAAGGCTCTCCAGTGTTCAGCTCATCCAAGTTTTCAGTTTGGCCCATCCTGTGTACGATCAACGAGCTTCCATATGCTGAAAGATGTAAAAACGTTCTGCTGCACACGCTGTGGTTTGGCCGTGGCAAACCACAGGTTCAGAGTTTTTTCACGCCGTTTATTTATGAAGTGCAGAAACTCTCAGAGGCAGGGTTCTGTTGGAGAGACGAGACCGGCTTTGAACGTCACACCAGAGTAACAGCTCGAGTTTGTGTTTGCGATGCAGTAACAAGGGCAATGCTGCAGAACTTTAAACCATTCAACAGAGTGTTTGGATGTGGTTTCTGTTACCACAAAGGTGAGATGGTTCAGAAGGGCAGCACTTACACAAGAGTTTACCCTATCCAGATGGACGGCTGTGACCTGAGACATATGGTTGAGACGGTGCAGATCGCGGAGTTTGTCATGGAAAACGATGATGATGAAGATCAGATGGGTGTTAAAGGTCCAAGTCCACTGATTCTGTTGCCGTCTTTTGACATTATCCAAGGGTTTATTCCAGATTACATGCACTGTGTTTGTCTCGGTGTCACTCGTCAGTTCGTCAATCTTTGGTTTGACCCTCTTTATGCCAACAAGGGCTTCCATTTGACACGTCGGCATTTAGCTAACCTGGACAAAGCAATTTGTGAGATCCAGCCGCCAGATGAAATCAGACAAAGCCCTAGGTGCCTTAGTGAGAGGATGTATTGGAAAGCCTCTGAGTGGAGAGCATTTGCTCTCCTCTATTCTCCTGTTATACTGAGGAATGTCTTACCAATGTTGTACTACAAACACTGGATGCTTCTTGCTTGTGCGCTTCACACCCTCCTCTCCCAGTTTGCCACTCAGGATGAGCTGAACTGTGCAGAGCTTTGTCTGGTCCAGTTTGTAGCAAAAATCCCGTCTCTCTACGGACTTGAGCACTGTTCCTATAACTGCCACTTGCTGACCCATCTCACTGAGAGTGCTCGGGACTGGGGTCTTTTATGGGCCAATTCAGCGTTCGTCTATGAAAACATGAAGGACAGACTCTTGCAGATGTACTCTGGCACAAAGTCAGCTTCATCACAGATTTTCAAAAATGTCTTTTCATATGAGAAGGTTGTGAAAAAAGGTAGCGCTGTACTTGAGGATGAGAGCACAGAAATGAAAGATTTCTTTGGCTCCATGACCAATTGTGATATTGTTGCTGAGCCTACGGATTGCATCAGAGAACATTTAGTGACTCTGGGATGTGGTTCTTGTAGATCTTTAACTGCAAGAGAAGTTGCTGCATTGCAAAAGAGCGACACACTCACATGGTGCCATCGTCAAAGTGTAACTGAATATAAGCGTTGCATTTCCAAAAACATGTTAGTCGCCTCTTTAGACGACAGCGTTGCAGTCAAATGGAACAATTCTGTGATAGAAACAACCAGCTGCTTTGCTCTGGTTGAGTCTTTGGTTGTTGTGCAGAAACCCTGCAGCTGTGAACGAAGCACCAACTGCTCCTGCAGAGAACTTATCATTTTCTACAAGCAGCTGCAGCGAGTGAGCAGACAGCCGGCCATCCATGACTCACAGATCAACGCAAACATCGCAAAATTCCTCGTTAAAGTGAGACGCTCGGGTGAATTGTGTGCAATGACATGCGTGGACATTACTGCCAAATGTATTATGATTGAACATGAGGGTCAGTTATATGTCATGAAAATGCCCGTGTTTGAGACGAGGTAAATGTCTCTGGCTTTAACATTGGTTCGTTGTGATGTCGGAGTAGGTCCACATTCACACAGCAGGATTGTGTGATATGACTGTAAATTGTGTAAGATATAGCCTTCCTGTTACTGTATTTTAGGCCATTGTGGGCCTTTATAGCACTTTTTAGGTAGAACTTTTGCATTTAGTACTTTAACTTAGCATTATATTATTAACCCTCTGAACCCCAAAACCCACCAGTGGGTGTGAAATGCATTTTTGCCAAAGTTGAGCCATTTGTCAGAGACAGAAACAGTGAAAGATTTCCCATGGTCCTTGAAGAAATTATGTATGCTACGCTAGTCAAATTTGAGCTTAAAGTTATGATATTTTATCAAAAACACTTTATTCTGCATGTCTCATTTGCACAAGATCCTGTTTAAAAAAATTTAAAATAATTCTGCACTTTTCACAACAGCATGATAAACTGAGCTACGACCAACAGTCACATGACAAAACCTGTGTGACTTTTAGGATGAACTGCAGGAAGGGTTTACACAGAGCAGACATTCCATGACAAAAGAGACTGAAAGAAACTGCAGTCTGGCTTACAAAGGTACACAAGTTATCAGCATGTTGGAAGATACATTCAGCATGGTGAAACGTTTTTCTACTGTTGGTGTGTAGAGCAGTGTGAAAGTACTAAAAATCATACTTCAATAGCATATGAGGACTTTTTAAAATTCCTGGGGGTACTTGGAAAAAGGTTGTATATATCGATTACAGGTTTTTGAATTTTTGTAAAACAAATAGTTTTTAAAAATGTTTCCACTGAGGCGCAGGATGTTGTATTACAGTGAAAAATAAGTCCACAGTGGGTAAAACTTTGACAAAAAGACACCCAGAAACTGGAGTTCAGAGGGTTATCGTTGTAGAATTTGTGAACATTTTGGTGTCGTACACAGAATGTATACTTGTAAATACAGTATTTTGTAGTGAATGTAAAGTAAGGTCAAATGCTTCTATTTTGCATTCAAATATGTGAAAGATGTCAGTGAATGTGAAAAGATCTTGTTTGGCTCCGTTTTGCTTTAATGAAACCTGGTGAGCCGCGTTGTCCCTTCATTATGTGACCAAAGAGCTTCTGGTCATGTCAGGTGTAATGTTTGACTTCATCAGGCTTTACATGCTCCCATTAAGGCTCAGTGGGGTTGAGGTCAGGAGGCTTTGGAGCCAAGTCCTGGACAGTCAACACTCCTTCAAAGCTTTGAGGTGTTGTTTGGGCTTGTTGTCCTACTGCAGCACAAATCCTTCTCCAATCTGGTCTTGTGTAGGAGGATTTTGGGGCTGCTTTTGCTTGTTTTATTTTGTTAAATGTGCCTTTTGGTATTCTAATCAGATGATATTCAAATCTTCTTTCCTGTTGCTGTTGACAGAAATCAAAAACCTTAATGAGCATTATACCCTCCAAATATTCTTATACCAACACTGGCACTAGAGGTATGATGCTGTGGTACTAACATGGTGCCTGAATCTGATTTAAAGTTTTGAGATAAGCAACACACTGATCAGCCACAACATGAAAACCACTGACTGCTCCATCATCTTGTACAATTCTACAATTTCATGTGGCAGAAGCTTTTATCCAAAGCGACGTACATCTGAGAGCAGATACAACACAAGCACGGATCTAGTCAGGAGAAAACAACCTAGATAAGTGCCATAGAACAATCTTATCGATGTGCCGACAGGTCAGAGTTACTTGCAGCACAAATCAGACCAACACCACGTTTGGCAGCTGGTTTTACTTCTGTAGCTGATCGGTATTTGTCATGTGTTAAACTGTTCCCTTTGCACTACTATTTTTCCTTATCCATCAGTGTGATTTATTGAATTTCTTTTGGATGTTTCACCACGCCCGGCACCACAGAGCTTGTTCGCTTGTTGGGGTGCGTAATGTGTATATTCAAAAAGACCTGACCCCGTGACAATCTAAGTGGGATTGAAGCATAGTTAGTCAATAAAAACATCTTTGTGACACAAAGTAAGTGTGTGGTAAACTCTTCTTTTTTCACTATACTGTTATAACATTTGATACATGCTGAGGTAACCACTGGTGTCATTACTGGAGCTACTGTAAGAGACGGACTGTGTTAGTACTGTTGTATGCTGTTGTAAATGATATGTTTCACTTTCATATGAAAACATCATCACAAAGGTGAAGTATGGTGGAGGCAGCATCATGATGACAAGAGCTTCTAAAGAAGAAAAAAGTGAAAACTATGACCTGGTCTGTCGCCTGACTTGAGTCCAGTAGAACACCTTGGAGGTATTTTATAAAGAAAATCAGAGCAACAAAGCCTCAATGGAGCAAAGAGCAGCTGCGAAAAGATAGTCCATGAAGAATGACCGTGGTATCCTCCATGCTGAGGACTGTCATTAAACGTAACGGTGTCACACTGTTTTATTTTAAATAGAGTAAATCGAAAGTTTTTAATTTAGCATAAGCGCAAACACCCTGTAGTTCAACTTAGAGGTTGTACGAGTACTGTAAGGTGGTACATTTTTAAAAATATTTGGCATTAAAGTGATGGTTGTACTCACTTCTGTCCTGTACTTTACCATACCAATGTAATATATACAGTCATCCTCAAATTTATTCATACCCTCCCATTAAAGAAGGAAAAAGACAGCTATCACTGAAATACGTTGAAATTGACAAAGGTAACAATAAATAAAAAGTTAGTGAAAATCATGACATTACTTTGAATTATGGTTCAACAGAAATATTTTTTTTAAAAAACAAAAACGAGCAAACGAGCATGATGGGACACGTGAAGTAATATTTTGTTGAACAACCCTTTGAGCCGATCACTGCAATCAAGTGTTTTCTGCAACAATCAGACTTCTGCACCTGTTGACAGGTATTTTGATTTTCGCCCACTGCTCATCAGCAAAGTGCTCTAATTTATCCGGGACAGTATTTTTATTATTTTTTTTCTTAAATTATTCTTTTCAACCACAATTCAAAAGCAATGTCTTATTTCACTTACTTATAATTTAGCAAATTTTTATCTATTATTACTTTTTTCAGTTTCTACTTATCTGAGGGACTATTGTGAATTTTACCATTTCTTTAATGGAAGGGTATGAATACATGTGAGGACGACCATATATAACACACACTACAGTCTCACCCAGCCTCCACTTCCTCCCCCCATCCTTCCCTCCCTGCGGGTCTCTGCAGACTCTGGGTCTGTTGTCCACTGTCATGGCTCCCAGGGGAGCTGCTGATCCTCCTTGTTGTCCTGCTGACGGGTTGCAGCCCCTGGACGCTGCTCAGGACATTCCTATCAGCATTCCTCTGACCCGTTGACCTGCCGTGACCCCGCAGGGCTCCTCCTCTCCTGGTGTCCACGCAGCTGCCGCCCGTCAGTCACCGCTGAAATATAGACGTCTGAAGGAAGCTGCCTGCGTCATGAAGTCAGTGTTTATTAGGATGCAAATCGCAGGCTCAGTAGTTTTAATATTTACTGTGTATCAGTACGTTTAGCCCTCCTTGTCATGCTTAGATGTGACCTTAAGGGACATTGTGGATGCACAAATATCTGCATATTTTCCCTTTCAGCAAATAGCCACTTGAAAATTAGGTTCTGTTACAATTTTAGCAGAAATTCATGTATAGAACAGATTGTGCTTTTGTTCTGCTGTGAACTACCCTGCATTAATTTCCCAGCTTGTCAAAGAACAGCAATAAAACAGTTGTGGAAGACATAGATAATAGATAATAGTATTTTTATAGCTGATTTTTAAACAGCATGTTGGGATACAAACATAAAAGTAAGTCTTTCTAGACTTTCTTAAAATTTTAAACTTGCTATTTCTTTATTAAGTTTAGCAACTGAAGGTAATTAGACAAATAATCTTTCTGAAAGTGGCCAGCTGGCTGCTTTATTTTTTTATTTTTTAATTTCTGAATGCTTATAATCATTGTTTGCATAGTCTTTTGAGAAATGCATTAAGACATTTTGAGAAACTATTGACTAAAAAGAAATAAAATATGTCCTAGTATACTCAAATTGAAGCAACAACAAAAACCGTTACATTCATGCACATTACTGTCTTTATTTTGTGATCTCTTTTAGTGTGATTTTTTTTCTGCAACAGGCCTGTGTTGTGTTGCAGAAGCATCGTGCTCGCCAGCAGCTCTGACATTTCATCCAACACTTTGTGACCGGAGGTGACTCTGAAGTTGTCAACACTCTGCCAGTGGCTCTGTGAAGACATAATGATGCAGCGTCAGTCTGCTGCTTTCAGGTAAACTCTGGTGCTCCATCGTGCTGGAACAACGTACAACATAAATGGTTTTGAGGGGCATTTTGCACTTATTTTTGCCACACTACATCCATTTCTGCAGGTATTAAAGCTCAAACTATCCAATGAAGTAAATGCTGTTCACACACAGTCATCATGGAACTTTTCATGATGGCTTAAATTGTATTTCATTTTTCAACCATAATCACAGATGATTTGATCTACTCATCTAGTATTGCAGATTCTGAATCAATGACACGGGGGAGAAATAGCAGTGCAAATGTCAGGCTTTTATCTTTTATGTTTTTTTTTAGATATTGTTGTTGAAACATAGCTGCAAATTTCAATGTGCAAAAAACAAAACCAGGCTAAAAGTGGGTCGACTGACAATTTCTTTAAAAAAAAAAATTCTAGTATCAAGAATTTCATATATCAAGCTAAAAAATGTCACATATATCTTAATAAATATCCATATTTTATGCTATATAATTTTCTTTCAAATCATAGATACTCAATCAGAAATTGTTTTAAAAGTTCATGATTCATGATTCAAGTTCATGATGGAGCGGTGGTCAGCATCGTCGCCTCGCAGCAAGAAGGTCGCCAGTTCGCGTCCTGGTGGGGACACCCGGGATCTTTCTGCGTGGAGTTTGCATGTACTCCCCGTGCGGTGTGGGTTCTCTCCGGGTTCTCCGGCTTCCTCCCACAGTACAAAACATGTTGAGGTTAATTGGTGATTCTAAATTGTCCGTAGGTGTGAATGTGAGTGTGCTTGGTTGTCTGTCTCTAAGTGTAGCCCTGTGATAGACTGGTGACCTGTCCAGGGTGTCCCCTGCCTTCACCCTAAGTCAAGTGGGATAGACTCCAGACCCCCGCAACCCTAGTGAGGATTAAGCGGTGTATAGATAATGGATGGATGAGTCAATACTCCTCTGACATCTGATACTTTCAGAACATTCATAATTTTGTAGGACTTTTAATTCAGCGATTGAGTGTGAGCAGAGAGGAGAGAAAATATACGGAACTGCCCTTTATTCCCTGGACAGGAAACAAAAGGTGGAAGATAAACCAGACACACCTGTGAGCTGAAAAACACAAACAAAGGCCTTGTGGAGGAGAACAGATGGAGGAGTGGGAGCAGGAAAAAGAGGACAGAACTGGAGTCTAATTCTGGACGTGTTTGCTGTAAAATGTGACGTATAAAAGTAAACAGAGTTGTTGCGAGAACCGGATCGGATTCGCTGAAATTTTGTGGAGAAAAAGCTGATCCACAGAGCAGAGATGGAGGGAGCTGCTTCAGCAAACAGAGCTGGACTTGTGTGTCTCCGACCTACAACTCTCGTGGTTCAGGTTCATGACCACTTTCCCTCCTCCTCTGCTTTGACGTTAAAGGTCCTCGCAAACACATCTTACAAATGAACTCAACTATATTCATCTTGATTCAGAAAGGTTGTTTCCTCTCCTGAACACAAATTCAACTCGGCACATTTAAAACAACCGGGGTTGACCAAAGTGCTGTACACATTAAAAGCAAGATAACCAATACAATGCAGCAATTGCAATAAATAAATAATACTAAAATACATAAATACACTGCTATAAAATAGAATAAAATAAAATAGAATGAAATTAATTAAAATGAAATTAAAATTTTGCCAAAAATTCAAGACATCAGACATCTTGAACTGGAAGCTTGACAATTATCTGACGGCCTCATCTTATTTGTTGCATTGAAGACTTTTTGGTTTTCCGTACCAGGGCTTTTTAAGTTTGGTTTTCTACTCATATTTGGACTCTGAATATAGTTTTCTGATGATATTTGGACTCATAATTTGTTGTTGTTGTTGTTGTTGTTGTTGTTGTTGTTGTTGATATCTGATCTCTAAATTTGGCTGTGTATTCTAATTGTGATTCTGAATTTGGATTTCTGATGATATCTGGACTCTGGATTTAGTTTTCTGTTGATATTTAGATCCAATTTGTTTTTTTTAATTGTTTTTTTTTTTAGTCTGAATTATTTTTTGTTGTTGTTGTAGATATTTGGATTCTAAATGTAGTTTTCTGTTGATATTTGGACTTTGAATTTCGATGTCTGTTGATATTTAGACTCTGAATGTAGTTTTCTGTTGATATTTAGACTCTGAATGTAGTTTTCTGTTGATATTTGGACTCTGAATGTAGTTTTCTGTTGATATTTAGACTCCAAACTTCATTTTCGCTTAACATTTTGACTCTGACTCATATTTTCCGGTGACATTTAGACCCTGACTTTGGCTGTCGGTTGATATTTCGAACTCTAATTTTTGTATTCTGTTGATATTTGAGCACTTAATTTGGCTTTCCAATGACATTTAGAACCCTGAGTTGGGTTTTCAGTGGATTTAGGCTGACTTTAGCTTTCTGTCAATATTTTGAATGTGATTTCTGTTGACTTGATGGCCATGTGGAAATGTTTCGATCTTTAAAGCTGAGCATCGTGTCATTTCCACAACTCCAGTATGAACATTCACCTGCACTAGCCGCTTTACTGATATCTGTAGTTACATTAAGGCTTTCAGTACTTGTTCCTCCTCTCATCATGGCCACCGTGACTTGTTCAGTCCCTTAAAGAGGAACAGACACGATAATTCACTAAATGGTTCCTCCTTCTTCAGCTTTGAGTAATAAACCTTAATCAGGCAGCGCTGCCAAATCACAAAATCTGGCTGCTCCTCTGTCCCTCTACTGTCTCTTCTTATGTTTCTGAAATCCCAGATGAAGCCACATAAAGTCGTCACTCAACCTCAAACCTTTCCTCGTGTGTTTGCAGATCAAGTTCTTAATTAGCTCTGTTTTTTATGTTTTATTTACTGACTTGTCTCTCAGGCTGCTCTGATCACTTTAATAGACTTTATTGAGATGCTGCCCAACCTCCTGCAGTGTATGTTTGCAATTTAGCATCATCCACAAATCTTAAAATGAAAAAAGAGACAAACAGTCTGCAGCTGGTTTTGTTTTTCACGCCCAAGTTTCCAAATCAAGCTGACAAATTACAAGCTGTCTGGAAAAGAAGGGAAAAAAAGGAATCTTTCATTATTATTTATTCAGATTTCTCCAGTGATTTATAGTGATTCAGGATTTTATCTGCAGGCAATTTGTAAAAATGATTTGATTCATTTGCTATATTTTGGGGACTCTGAGGTATTTACAGACATACAGAATCTCAGATGTGGTTTATATTTATTGTGATGTCTTGTATGCACATACTTGATTAAACCTATAAACGTCATTCATTCAGCGATCATAACAAACCTGTTTTTAAAAAACTGGACCTCAACTTTTCTGTCTTTTCAGTATTAAGGATGGCAGCCTTCTGACTGAGCTGCTGTCTGGTGATTTCCCCCCAATTTCTATCATTTTCATCTGTTCTGGTTCTTTCTTTTTTCTTTTTTCCTCCACCTCTCCAAACTGTTTGTGCAAATTTAATTTGGATGCACTTGTGGCTCTCTGTGGATGACATTACGTCACCTCCTGCACCTCCTCCTCCTTCACAACCCAGGGGCCTAAAACCCGTCTCCCTCAGCTCTGGTGATGCCGACTGAGAATGTTGTATTTTCATATCCTTAAGTCTTCTGATTGATCATAAAAATCTACATTTGTCACATTAATTTTGTTTTAATTAGTTTTAATTAAACAATTGTACTCCAACAATAAGCCTCATCTCCCCCACAGATGGATGCCTTTAATATAAACTCTAGAAAAGCTCAAGTTTTTGAGTCGTTTATGGCTGACTGCGATATTTTAAAGCCTCCAGTGTGCTACACAGACAAACTTTTGTGAATTTACAGAAACAATTAATCATTCATCAAGTCTTAAACGATTTCTGACTTTTTTTTTTTTCTCCTCGGCTGCTCCGAGGTTCCAGGTGGGTCGAGGGATGAAGCCCAGGTCCCCTGGTCTGCACCGGGCCATCACGAACAGCGGATCAGCCCTCAGGTTCTGATGTCTGATCTGTGGAGACGAGGTGGGAATAAAAACAGGTCAGAGCAATTCATGGTCAAGCTATACCATATATTTTGGACAAACTGTTGAGAATTCAAACAAATCTGGAGTCATTTTGGACCATTTTTGTCTTTCTGGACTTTTTTTTTTTTTTTTGGATTCACGATTCAAGAACCTTTATTTGTCACAAACACAATTATACACAGTGTAATGTACTGAGCACCTGTTACTGACCGAAAGAATAATGAGAAGAAAAATAAGAATAAACAATAAAAATGTGTGTATAAATAAATATACACAGATAGACGCACGGACGGACAAATCAATAGATAAATCAAAGTGCAGCATCTATCCATTATCTCTACACCTTAATCCTCTCTAGGGTCGTGGGAGGCTGGAGTCTACCCCAGCTGACTCAGGGTGAAGGTAGGTTCACCTGGACAGGTAACCAGTCTATCACAGGGCTACACTATGCCTAACCCTAACCCACCTGCAGCCCCAAAGTGCAACAAATATATGTATACACAAGACAAAAGCAAACAGTTCGTCTATTAAGTCATCTATTTTTGAGACATTTAACATGTATTTGGACAAACTGTCAGTAATTTTAAACTCTTTCCAGTCATTCAGGACACGTTTCTGTCATTTTCAACCATTCTGAGTCACTTCTGACAAACACTGAGTCATTTTTGGGAATTTTTTTTTGTAATTTAGGAGATTTTTGGGTACATTTAAATAATTTTAAGTCATTTTTAAATACAAATAAAGATTATTATTATTATTACTATTACTATTATTATTTAAATACTGCTACTATTTCTACTTGATCTGCTGTACAAGCTGTAATAAGCTCCTGAAATATCCCAATCCGGGCTGAGGGGGTTCGGTACCGTTCTGGTTCGGGCTCCTGCAGCTCCTGTCCTCCGCCGACCTCCTTGGCCGAGTTGCTGACGACAGATCCGGGGCTCTGCAGGATCTTCTTCAGCTTCTGCAGCCTCTGCTGGGCATCTGGAACTTTGTCTGGGTCCTGCAGATGACAGAAAACACAAGTTACTACTACTGAGGTCCATCGGTTCATCGGTTCAGGCACCAGAGACGCTGCTCTTCAACATTCAGTGTTCAGGGTCGTTCTTCAAATCCTGTCACTCTGAACATTTAATTGTCATTTTTAATAATGGATTTATATCATTTCAGACCATTTTTGTCACTTCTAACAAATGTAAAGTCATTTCCAGCATTTGTTCTGGTCGCCATGGGGCACATTTTAAGCCGTTTGGACCTTCTTTTGTCCTACTCGACAAATCAGGAGCCAGTTATGTTGGACATTGTGGTGTTCTTACCGCCACCATGGGTCTGAGAATAGCAACTGCTTGCTTCACGTCCTTCTCCACCTGCCTCCTGCTGGCCTTCGCCTCCTTCAGCTGGACCTTCACTTCTTCTATCTCTGCTGCCCTCTGACGAGCAGTCTCAGACGCTGAGGCCCGTTCCCGTCTGAAAACAACAACAGAGAACTGAGTCGGCTGCAGCACAGTCAGGCTGCATCGCACTTCAGGAATCAGTGTATAGATTCAGTGCTCAGAACACACAAAAAAGTACGACTTTAACTGTTCAACTCAAGAAAAACAAGCTAAATCTGTAAAAAAAAAAAAAAAGCTTGTTTGTTTTTTACATTTTAAAAATAGTAATTTGTTCTTTTGTAACGTTTACCATAAAACCACGCAGCTTTACTGTCTTTAAATTAGCCAACAGTACCCTCATTTTACAGATGTGCCCTGTGGTTCTACAGCGTTTGAACATTCCGGCACTCTGCTGCCACCGTGGTCAACATATGACACCAAACATGGATCTCGTGTCTGCTCTACAGAAGCACCTTCATGACAACAATGTTACTGTGAATCTCAGGTGTGAGCTGCAGATGAACTATTCACCTGAGAGTCTGTTCTTCATCCAACACGCGCTGATGGAGGCTGCTGTTCTTCTCCTTCTGAGACTGCAGCTGCTTGCACTTCTTGGTCCACCTATCCACCTCCTGGAAGTAGAGTGTGGGGATTTTTTTAAAAACAAGGACTGAGTAGAGGAGGTTCGGATGCTGACGTGTATGTTTGTCAGCAAGCTGATGTCTTATCTTTCAAAAAACCTCGTTGGTGATGTTTTAACTCAGCCACCAGGGATGGTTATTCAGCCATGAATCGTGTT
>NW_007578861.1:104020-108647 GCF_000690725.1 Stegastes partitus
TGACCTTTAACGTTCTGAGGATGTTGCTTAGAGAACGCAAACGGAACGTGAGGGACGCTCCCAATGCAACATCCTGCAAATGGTTTAAGAGCATTTCCTAGAACTGATTTACTTACTTTGTCTTGTCTTAATTATATCATATTTTACTTGCGGCTGCTCTTGTTTTAGTCGATTTATTGCTTCTTCTTCTTCTTCTTCTTTAGAACTTATATGCTCTAATTATTAATGTTTGTTGTGGTTTTGCACACGTGGTCTTTTAGCATTTATGTTCATGTGCCCACATCTTTTATTTTCCTACTCCTTCATGCTTTACTGTGCTCCAAGTCTAAATAAAGACTGAATGAACGAGTCTCAGGTGTTCTCAGGTGCAGGCTACATACGTACAAGATCAGCTGCAGTGAAATAAAGAAGAGAGGAGTGGAGGCCAGGCAGGACTCAGCTGCCTCACTGTACCTGCTGCAGACTGCCCACCCTGCTGGTAACCTCCTGGAGGTTCTTCTTCTTGCGGTCCGTCTCACATTGGAGCACTTCGATTCTCTTTTCCGCTGACTCACTCTCCTTCCACAGAGTATAGTTCTCCAGCAGCAGAGACTCATACTTCTCCTGCACCTCACTGCGCTCAGCCTTCAGCTTCTTGCCGGCACGCTCCTTCGGCTGGCTGCTGCTGGAGGAAATCAAACGGTCAGATCAGCGTGAAAACGTTCTCCTGCAGATGTTGCCGTCAGTGTAGCTGGCTTTACGGTTTCTTCCTCATCAGTTCTTGTGCCTCGAGCCACTCCAGTCTGGCGGCTGCACGTTCCTTCTCCTTGGCGTCCAGCTGCTTCTGTGCACTCTGGATGTCGGACTGATACTGAGACATCTGCTGCTGCTGCTGCTCTAGCTTCACCTCTGAGGGGAAGAACCGAGGAGAGGATAGGAGAGCAGAGGAGGCTTCACTCAGTGTTTCTGACAGTGTCTCACACAAAGTCCTCTGAAATAATACAAAATCTTTTGTGTGCAGTAAGAAATCCCGTTTCTTTTCTCTGCAGAGGCAATTAACTCAGATCTGTTGTCAGTAATTGAGAGACCTTGATAATGTGTGGTTGAGAGTTCGACTCTCAACCACAGCGTCGGGCTTCAGGAGCTGAGTTCTGAACTACGAGGTGAGATCAGTGGGTCAGCAGGTGTGTTGAGCCTAAAGTCAGAGCTTTCTGTGCTACGAAGGCGGTCCTCTTTCAACCTGCTAGACCACCATACTAATAAGACCTAAGTCACCTTCATGACATCGGTGATCTCTGACTGAGGCTTGAGTGGCTGTCAAGCCAACTTACACAAAGAAAGTCTGGATGTGTAGAACTCGCTTCATAGTTCAGTTCTCTGCTCCAACAATCTGATGATCATGAAACAGAAGCCTGAAGCATCTGGACTCTGCTCCGAGTACATAAAGTACTCTGTGTGTGTGTTCTGTTGCTGCGGTAGTGGTCTGGAAGGTGAAGGACGGTGCAGCGTTGGACTCTAAAGTAAACCATACTGGACAACGTCTATTGATATTTGATGGTTCTGACCCTTTTAGTAGAAACACACAGATGTTTCACATGTGTCATTGGTCCCATATGAACCAGCCTGGTGCTCTTGGAGCTCACTTAGTTACAGTGACAAAAAACTAAATCAAAATAAAACCAACAGACGCCTGAGGACACTGGTTGCTGAAGTGCAATAGCCCCAGCCTGCACTGTGTCCACATCCTACCTCATGTTAAATAACTGCTCTTTTACTGTATATTAGGGGTGTAACAATACACATATTCGAACCGAACCGTTCGGTCCAGGCCCTTTCGGTTCGGTACAGATGTGTACAGCGGTACGAAAGTTTTAAGACCATTAAGAATGGCCAATGTACAGAACTGTTTCAGTGGTGAAACTTTAAATCTCACGGTGCCCACAGGTGGACCTTCTCCGGCTCACAGTTGCGCAGTCTTGCGGAGCTAAAAGCAAGCAGGAGTTTCCAGTGGACCACAGGCTGTGACGGACCGTTTATTCTCCTGTCGGCGCTTCCTGTGTGGCTAGAGAATGGGATGGCTAATGCTAACAACAACAACAAGCCAGAGCTGGAAGACACTGGTGTCATTAAAATCACCCGTTTGGGATCACTTTGGTTTCCTGGTGAAGTCCGAAAAAGGAGAAAAACAAGTGGACAAGATGAAAGCCGTATGTCCACACTGTGCAGCGGTTCTCAGCTATGCAACAAGTCAGACTTACACACTCATTTGAAAAGGCAGCATCCCAGCGTAACTATCTCCGCTGCTCCTGACATCATTTCATCAAGCCCTGTCTAGCAATTCAGAACGAGCGAAGGCAATAACCAAGTCCACTGGTGTTTTCATAGCATCAGGTCTACGACCATACTCGGAGTTTGAAACTTATGATGAAAGTGAGTTTACATTAACTTTACATTGTTGCTGTGCTCTTTGCTACAGATAAATGACTATCATGTGTATTTTTTTTTAGCCTACTAGTATTTTAGTATATCTATGCTGCTAAATAAGAGCCTAACTAAATGTTATTCGTTTTTTAAGCAATTATATTAAAATATCTTTTGTATTTTAGGCTATAGAGCCCCGTTATGAAGTTCCCTCTCATCCACACTTCAGCCAGAAAGTCATACCAGCTCTGTATGAAGAAACCACCAATGTTCACATCTCTTTTCCTGAAATGAATGACGTTTCGGGACTTTCTAGATAAACAACAGCTCATAGTAAGAAGGCTTCACGGTGATGTTAGCTGTAGCGACACTTTGGAACAAACACCTCTTAGCTGCCTCACCCTGCATCTTGCACTCGGACTCAAGTTTGTCCACCTCCTCCTGCAGCTCCTGTTTCTGCCGGCTGAGCAGCAGCTCCAGATCCTGCAGGCTCTGTTTGTCGGTCTGCCGCTGAACCTCCAGCTGCTCAGTCAGCTCGGCCACCTCCCTGTCCAAGGCAGCCGAGGCGTGTTGCAGGTACTCGCATATGTCCTTCTTGTCCTCCCGCACAGCGCTGATCTGCTGGACGAGCTTTTTGTTCTGTTTGGTCAGTTGGTCGCATTTCAGCTGACAACTGCAGGATGAAGACGAAATATAAGGTAACAAGGAAGAATCTACAGAGAAATACTGAATGAAACTCAACAAGGAGACATCATGACATGAGCCCAGCTCTGGCTGCTCTCCACTGACTTCCTGTTGGTGTCAGAGTGGATTGTAGAGATTTAATTTTAAGGTTTGCAGCTGTACATCCTCAGATGGGACCATATTCTAAGGTCCAGACTTAAATCTAAAGAGGTTCTTTCATCTCAAGTCACTGGGTTCCTTCTGCTCGACCATCTCTGATTTGCATGACACTTTTTTTTTTCTTTTCTTTTTAATCATAAACCGTGGATATTTAAATCTGATAAACCAAGATCAATACATATTCTGGTATATTTTCAATTGTCACCTCGTGGTTGAACTTAATTTTCCATTTGGGTCATTCAGTCTCAAATCAGTTCAATTTCTGCTCAACCATCTCTGATTTTCAGGAAATGTTTAGAGCATAAAATTGCAGATATTTGGGAACAACATATAAAGGATTTGTTTTTTCCCCCCACACATTTAAATTTGAGGCTCTTTGAACCACAACATCTCAGGAACGACTAAAGATAAAAACCTGAAATTTCCACTGTTATTTCTCATCGCTGATTCTGAATCTTTAATGTTGGATGAATCGATCAAATAATCTATATAGAATAAAGAAAACTTAAGCAGTCGTGGAAAAACCTCATCTTTAAGCTCATATTAGCAAAATAATCAGTAACGCAGAAGTCAACTAGTGATATTTTCTGAACCGTGTGTAGCTGCAGGTCACAATAACACAAAACTACACATGTAGAATACTTGAGATGGTTCTTAAGTCAAATCTACATCGGCCTTACCTTTAATATTTAAATTATTGGGATAATCTGTGTTCAACAAGGCTGCAGGGTGTTTGCCTGAATACTATAAATCATACTGTACAGTCTTAACCTCAGTATTTTAACTTGTTTGGTCAATTCAGTGCTGTTTTTTTTTTATTATTATTATTACTGTAAACCACTTTTGCTCAACAGCTGTTCCTATAAATGTTCTGTATAATTAATTAACTTGATCCACAAACTACTTCTTCACCAAACTATCCATGTTCATTCTGTGTGTTTTCGCTTCAGGTTTTAACAGAGCGTGTTCGTTTGACTATCATTTACAGCCAGATTTACACAACATTTTATTGCCAAAAATAGATTTTTTTCTGCTTGTTGACAGTATTTTCTGATTGATGGAGTAGCAGCTAATGTTATGAGCACACTTCCTTCCTACTGACAGTCTACGCTGAGCTGTAGCACATTTAACCCATTTAACACGTTGAATGTGACAAATGTGTTGAATTTTGTCTGATTAAAACAGATTCATGTCAGTTAGTTTGAACACAAGGTAACAAGTCAACTGACGTTAGCTAATGCTAGCTGATGTTAGCCAGCATTAGCTGTATTAGCCATCAGTAGCTATATTAGCCCACATTGCTAATGTTAACATCACTACGGCTGATTTTAAGGACGAAAAACTGCCACAGACATCTACATTTTTAACCTGTAATTACATTTAT
>NW_007578861.1:114817-148149 GCF_000690725.1 Stegastes partitus
ATCCTGTAAACCCGTCAGGACTGTTTGCAAAAACTGAGTCTGTATGAGTTCAGGGTTATACCGCAGGCCTGCTTTAGCTCTCTCAGATGCAAACAATACTTTCTGTCTTAGGTCCATGGTGCGGATTAAGAACTGGACTGGAGTTTCCTTTACATCTTGGACAGCACGGGTCAGTGAATGATACAGTTCTGTGGCATCTTTCTCTATAAAGTGTGTTCTGAGGACTTGTCTTAAAGAACTCAGTGACAGTTCTCGCCTGCTCTCTAAGTAGCTTTTCAGTTTAACTTCAGGTGCAATGGACTGCTTCAACTACCTCACCTTCATCATAGCCTTTTCTTAATCCACGTTCAATTTGTCTCTCAAGGCTGGTGAAATTTAGTTTATCTTTTTGTCCCACTTCACCAATCTGTCCAATAATCCTGAAGTCCTTCCTGTAGATGGGATGCAAACTCATTTGTCCTCTAGTTCGGGACGACTCTCCTGAGCCTGCAGAGTTGATCAGTGATTCTCTGGTGTGGACCGACGCTCTTCTTGAGCCTGCTGAATCGCTGTGTGCCGCTGCAGTACCATCTCGTCCCACAGGGGGGCGCTCCGAGATCCTCCTCCTGGAGCTTCACGACCGCCACCAGCCGCGTTCATGGTGTTGATCAAATCATTTACGGCTAACAGCACTGACAGTCCCGTATCTTCCCGACTTGTAATGTCTTCGCGCTCCAGATAACGCAGGACTGACCTCCTCAGTAGCCGACATGATGTTTTCACCTCCTCACTGGGCTGAAGCTCTGTGCATAGCGCATCCAAGTTCAGGGAGAGTTAGCGTCACCAGCTTCCTCTCAACGTCTGCCAGCAGCGATTCCCACTCATTGTCCATGTTCGTAGTATCTAGGTTACTCACTTTATTCCGAAAAAAAAGTTTAGTTCTTTTCTTTGCAGTGACGAGCTACGTTGCTCCGGACTAGCATGGCGAGCTAGCTCACTCATTCTTCTGAACACTTCGTGAATGAAAGTTTGCTTGAACCGGGCGGAAACACCAAAATTTATGTTGCACCCTTGTAATGAACGACCGGGACCACGTTCAATTGATCATGATGATTTCCCTAAAATCTAGACATTTGGCCTAAAACCTTGTAGTAGTGCGCTGCATTTCCCCAGTTCGGACACTAGAGGGTGTAATTATTCAATCATGTTGGCAAGTTTCATATTGACTGTGATGAGAATAAACTGAGAAAGTGACTGTGGTGCTTTACAGCTCTGATGATGAGGTTCAGTTTGCTGTTTAAAAATGTGGAAAATAAGGCAGAAATGCGCAGCTGGAGGTGAGTTTGAGTTCGGGAGGTTTAATACAGTGAAAACGTGTTTCTTTAAGACCCAGCATCTTCATGAGGAGCAAGAGAGGAAGGAGGGGAGGTGGTCAAGGTGCACAGAAACATCAGGAAGACAGGATGAAGCACCAGGAAGTGTTTTCAAAGTAAGGTTTCAAGCTTTTGCTTTTTTTTTTTTTCTACCAGGGATATAAAAAGAATTTCTTATTTTTCAGAATGAATGTGTACATATGTTCATAGTCAGTCGATATATCAATTACATTATTACGCCTGTTTGCTGCATCTGTCCTGCAAATCAGTTTTTCTAAACCTTTCTGTTCAGCCACCCTTCATATCAAATGAATGTTGGCTTCAGATGGGCTTAATATGTCTGTACACAAGATATTTAGCAGCAGTGGGGTGTTTCCTTCTTACATTGTGTCATTTGAATTGTCATTAAAAGATCAAACAAAAACTCAGCTTAAAAAAGGCAGATATGAACGATTATTGTCCTCAAATAACCGTACAACAAAAATACTTTTTGTGTTTTTTAAGAAAACAAAAAACATCAGTGCCTTTTAAAACTAATTGATGGAAACAACATACGACAATAAAACAAATTATGCACATCCATGTATTTTAAAGTATTTGTAGAAGATTTATTTACGATCGTTTACATGCTAAGAGAAGTAAGATTATTAGAAACAATGAGCTAAAGCTTTTTTTTTTTTTCCAATTTGGTGTTACTCTCTAAGTTGTTGAGATAAAACATGACTGATATTTGAGAGAAATCACATTTGATCCACATTAGACAAATGATTTCTGACAGAGTGAGTATTTTGTGATTCTCAAAAACGTCTTACCCCTGATTAAAGCACAGTCCCATTTTAAGAGTACATTATGAATTTTCTGTGCATTTTGTACATTTTAAGCTGCTGTTTTCTATATATAAAAGAATTTGCACATTTCAGTATTTTTACTTACAGAATAATCTGTGTAACATCAGTGTTTCTTGAATCAGTATTTCTACTCACTGAATAAAATCTTGTACAGTATTATTGTTTTTCAATGTGTAGTATTGTTGTTTTCCACATCCACAAATAATATGTGCAACATCTCAATTTCCACATATGAAAGAATCAGTGCAAAAGTCTTGTTATTTTTTTATTTTTCCACTTCTGTTCCTTACTTTTGTGCACTTCCCCCTTTGCTGCTGTAACGCTGCAAATTTCCCCTCTGTGGTGTTGATAAAGGATTGTCTTGGTACACAACTGGCCCAATGGGACACTAACAAAATTGGTATTTTTGAAAAGGATGAAGGACAATAGAGCTGGGTTGTTATGATTTTGCTGCACCGGTACATCTAAGCGAAACTGGAGTCAAACATGTCTCCAGACTCTCGGATTTTATCGTGAACGTCATGACCGGATGCGTCCTGTGCGTAATGCGCGCAGCTCGACGCAGCAGCTGATCCGCGCCGTCGCTCCCCTCAGCAGAGAGGGAGGGGAAGGGGAGGCTGGTAACCGGGGCTGGAACGGGGATAACCTGCAGCCTCCGTCTCTCAGATGCTCTGATGGAGTGAACCGGCCGACGATGCGCGTTTCTTTCCTTTCTCTGTCCATCATGGAGAGGGTAAGACGCACAGATTGCTCCGTGTTGGATGCGGGGACCCAAAAAAAATCCGTTGCTGATGTGCGGCGGCGGCGGCGCACAGATCTTAGCCGTGCGTTAGACCGTCCAGCTGTTTTTATGGGTGGGGGGAGTGGAGCAGGGTGGGGGGGCAGTGGGGTGTTGATAGGAAATAGACGCCTCGCAGTCGGAATAAAGCCAAAAGGGCGCACCGTTTTTTGTTTTTTTTTTGGCGACATTTAGGTTAATCATATCAGGGAGGGGGAAAAATAATCCCATTGTGTAATATCTGCCGGTTTAATCTCGTTAATTAGGCCTCCATCATTTCCAGGATGATTGGCACCTCCCACCATGATGTGATAGCGGTGTGAGGAGATCCTGCTCAGCCTCAAACGCAACAAAATCGCCTGTTTCCACCTAAATTTGGGCCTTTTATTTCCTCAAGACAGCTGCTAATTCTTTGTGCCGACACCCTGAGGAGGATAAACCTCCAGATCCAGGCGGAATATTTCTAAAGATGGGCTAGAAAAGCATCCTTATTTCCTCCTGGATGCAGCCCGTAATTACAATTCATGATGACACCCTTTTTTTTTCTCTCTCTTTCTTTCTTTCCTCCACATAAATGTAAGAAACAGCGCCGCATCTTTTCTCCTCACCTCCAGGCCTGATGCTGCTGGTTCTGGATTTGGCGTTTTGTTGGGTGAAAGAAGCCACCGTCCATTTCCGTGCATCATGCGCATTCATTATTAGCATTATGGGATACATAAAGCCGAGACATGCACAGATGGATGAATTACTCCAGCGATGCAAAGTCAGTGAGAGAGAGGGAGACAGTGGTGCTGCAACGGCTCTCTGGGAGGGTTTTCTGGGGGGGAAAAAACGCACAAAAAAAGGTGTATGTTTGGTTTGTGTGTGTCTGGATGTGGCTCCATCAGGGTGGTTATGGGATGGATCAGAACCTGTCTGGAAACACATTCCTACATGATGTGGCCTCCAGCTTCTAGAAAGTCATCTTTTGCTTTCTTTTTTTTTGTGTCTGTGTCCAGGTTCTTGTGGCAGCTCAGTGAATCCTGGGCCCGGGGGTCAGAGGTCAAACCTGCACTTCTCCCTCCTCACCCCTGCACCCCACCTCACCCCTTTTCCCCCTCCCTGCCACCCTCCACCGTCTCCCCACTTTTCTCTCACTCACAAACCCACCTTCCCCCCACAACGACACTGAGAGTAAACCTCCACAACAAGCAGAAGCTTTCATCGTTCCTAAGTCTCAGATCCGGGCCTCAAGATGATGTGCGAGGTGATGCCCACCATCTCGGAAGACGGGCGTGGAGGAGGAGGAGGCGGCGGCTCGTCCTCACCGGCGGGCGGTGGAGGAGGAGGGATGGGCGGCGGGATGGGAGGCATGGGTGGCTACGGCAGCCGGGACCCTCGCGGAGGAGGAGGTGGAGGCGGAGATGAAGGAGGAAGCACGGGGAACCTGGAGTCGCTGATGGTGAACATGCTGACGGAGAGGGAGAGGCTGCTGGAGAGCCTGAGGGAGACGCAGGACAGTCTGGGGACGGCGCACCTCCGCCTACGAGAGCTTGGCCATGAGAAGGAGTCGCTCCAGAGGCAGCTGTCCATCGCCCTGCCGCAGGTACTCGGGACGCTCAGGTGGGCCGGGAGCTGCCGACCCACCTGAGAGGGTTTACAGGGTCACACAGAGCTGGTTTAGACACACAGATCCAACTCAGGGGGAAAAAAATCTGCCTCATTTTGTATGTTAAGAGGCTACTGAACCCTCTGAAACCAGAAAGGTTGAAAAGGTTTGAAGAATCAACTAATTTAAACCATTTATCAGAGCTAGAAGCTGTGTATCATCTGTGCTGGACAGCTGAACCTAATCTAAGCTTAAAATCATGACATTCCATCAAACTCACTTTATTCTACACCTAAAAAATCCCCTAAAATGAACAGTTTGTTCTCACTAGATTCTGTATATAACAAAAAAAATCTGTGTGCCTTAATGGAAGACAGATGACTCAGCTACAACAAACTGGGCTGAACTGCAGGCTGTGTTTACACAAAACAGACAGGACTAAGTATTTAGTCCAGTAGAATGCTATGGGAATAACTTAAAAATACAAATCGTGAAAGTATCTGTAGTATGTGGAGTCAAAGTTCCTCCAGTATTGATAAGAGCATTGGTCACTTGAAATAATGTTGTACATGTTGATTCCAGGTTTATTCAGTTTTTACAAAGTAAATAATCAAAGAAACTCACATTTTTGCTTTTTCTGCAGTTTGATTTGTGCCATTATCAGTGTGTTAAAGAAAAAGATAGTCAGAGTTCTTTCTACTAAATATTACATTTGTCAAAAGTTGCGATAACCAGATCCTGTAAAAAAAAAAAACAACTAAAAATTCTGCCCTCTTTGGTGCAACTTTGACGCTGTTCGTGACTCAGCTGTGAACAACAGTTACATGACAAACATTTTGAGACTTGTTGGCTCAACTGGGCTGAACTGCAGGCAGTGTTTTCACAGAGAGGACCGGAAACATGTTACAAATTCAAAAAATAGTCGTAAAATATCTATCATATTGATTGACAATTTTTCCCCCCAGTACTGGTAACAGATAAAAATGGATGGAAAATATTGCACATGTAGGTTTTTTGTTTTTTTTTCAATTTTCATTAAATAAATAATCAAACAAAACTTTCTTTAATACGATTTATGGCATTAAGACAGTGTCATACTGCACAGAAGATATTTTTGTAATTCTCTCTCTGTCTAATCATGGTTGTGTTGTTTCCATAAAGGTGCAGGACTTTATATTGCAGTGAAAAATGAGGCCACAGTGAGGAAAAAGGAGCAAAAACAGAAACTGCTCAACGTTCAGCGAGTGAAAGTGAAATAGTTCAGATTAAAGGCGTGAATAAAGGAGGGTTTCTACTGTCACAAAAAGTGCTTAAACAACAACATATGTGCTTCCCAAATTATAACTTTGACTAAAGGAAAAGTTCACTCAATCTGCTCACAGCTCGTCTGCTTTTTAGTGAGTTTCGTAGCTAAATGCAGAATATTATGGAACAAGACGTGCAATATTTACATTATTCTCACACATATTTCTGGTGTCAGAAGGTTACAATATATATTTCTTTATTCTTGGACCCACAGTGCCAGCATCTTTAGATTTTTTTGTATTTGCCAGAGCAGGAAAAATACTATTAGCCAATTAGACTTCACTTTAATAATTTGGGAGACTGTTGAGATCAAAGAAATGCAAATAATGGCGCCATTTTGTTGTAAGTTTTGTAGTTTTATACGCTGATTTCAGTGAGTACAAAGATCAATATGTGTAGTTTGAGGTATGTGCAACCACAAAAAACAAAAAACGAAGGAAATACTTTGCTGAAAACTCTTATGTGCAGCACCAACAAAATATCAGCGTGACTTTATCCTTGTGAGCAGTGACAGCCAAGTCCACTGAACATCAGACAGTAAACGCACACAAATAATATAGTCGTAAAAAAAATGACCTTTTGATATCTCAAGTAATCCTTTGTTGTGCACATTTTAAATGAACTTTCGTGCTGATAAAAGTAGGAAGCTAAGCTATTTGAAATTCAAGGTGCTTAAATGTGTGAAAACATGCTGAAAATGGACAGCGTTACATGTGGAAGCACTGCGTTCGAAATCAGACCGCCGTCAAAGTAAACAGTTGTTATCAGTAGAAGGTACTCTTGTAACAAAAGTCCTCTCAGTGAAAATGGTTCCTTTTACAGTGTTGAATTATTGATGTGTGAACCTGTAAGCAGGATTTTAATGTTGCAGCCGGTCCAGGTGGCGCTGAGTCGAGCTGCTTTACCGTCCTGTTGGGGGCGTTTAAACTGCAGCAGCCCGGACGAAGACCTCAACGGTTCTGTTGATCGGCTGAGAGAAAACGCACTTCTGTCTAACTTTATATACGTCACACCAGAGCATGCCGGTTCATAAATCAATTAGTCAACAGACAGAATTTAGATACTCGAGTTTTATTTTTCGGTTTGAACATGTGTGGCTGAATTAGTCCAATATTACCATGTAGCATTGTGAAGCACACAGTAGTTTGACGGCGTTTGAGTTGTCGGTGAGCTGGTGTGCTCGAGCTGCAGATGGAAGCTGGGACTTCATAGATCTGCACATTCAAGAGGAAGTAACAGTCTAGAGCTACAGTTAAGCCATTTTAAGACAGGAAAGGGTTGTATTCATTGAAGAAACTTCTGAACATGCAACTGTGATGAGCAGAGATGAGTTTTTTGGGGTTTCATCAATAACCAGAGAGAGACTTTAAGCAAAAGCAGTCACTGATAGAAGTTTCTTAAAAGCATATATTTACGTGTTTTCTTCATCTTCTCTGATAGAAAAAAGACAATCTTTGAATTTCTGATGGTCAGTTTGACAGCAAAAGGCATTTGCACAAACTGTCTTAGCTTCACAGATGTTGTAGAGCCCATTTAAGAATAATTTTCTGGGGCAACCAGATAGATTCTATATGGCTGCAGTAAGGGCTGTGTGATTCAGAGAAAATATCTGTATATTGAGATTCTCCTAACAGATATTGCAATTTGATTTTTTTAAAGTCAATCTTCAATTCAGTATTTGCCGTGTACTACATTTAAAACATGCGACGGAACATTATCACATGAGATACTATCAAAATGTGCTTCACACAAGGAGGACGGCATGAATTTGTAAAACCACTGACTCGACAAACTCGGCCAGACACGCAACACAACGTATATCTTAAATTGCCGACTTTGTGATTTGCTAATTGCGTTGTTTGAAATCACAATTGCAATGTGAGATGTATTTAACGCTATCTCCAATGCTGTGGCACTAAGTTCAGGTTGTTTCCCTCCATTTCTTCTGTCTATTTCTACTGCTTCTATCCTAAATAAAGGCAAATACGTAAGTAATTCTATTAGAACACTGTTTTCAAACATACAGACCAAAAGATTCACTGATCGATCCAGAAAATATGAAGTTGATTCAAATCAATAATCATCCTGAAGCTGAAACCAGGAGAGAAATGTACAATTATGACTTGGAACAAAGATGTTTTATGAGCTCATCACATGTTCAATGTGAGAGTTTACTTTGCAAACTAACTGTGGAAAAAAGATCTTCTAAAATACTCACTTAACTGTTGCGTCTAAGTTTTAGTTAATGATGCTTGATGATTGAAGCGTCATTCAGTAAATAATATGTTAGTAGTTGTTTGTGCTCGTCAATAGAAGCTGACTAGCCGCTTGCTTCAGTATGTACCACCTTTGTATTTGCAATCGTCACAGAGCTAAAGAAAAGACCTTCATGTAATCTTTGCAAACCCTTTAAGTCTGATGAGCAGAATAGACATTTGTCATGCACAGAATTGATTAAAACTCCTTTAAAGATCTGAATGAACCAATATTTTGTCTATTGCACCGAAAAAAAACTCACACAAATTCTTCTGTCTAAAAATAGAAAGTATTGAAAACTAGAGCAAGTCTTTGATCCCAGTGATAGTCTTGGCAGTTTTGGTTCCCGTCGTGCATGTTTAGCAACCATTTCTGTTTGGATTGGAAAACTGGAAAAACTGTTGAAAATCTTTTTAAAACAGAATATTTTCTAATCCAGAGGGTTTTAAAAAAGTATTTGCGCCAGCGTTTGACAAATACACGTCATGCTGAGATATTTCTCGTGAAGTTTCCACGGAATTTGGTCACAATTTTTTAGCAATTATTGAAATGATTTGCTTGTTTGTTTTGGTTCCTCATAGTTGACAGCTATTCATCATGAAAAAAAATATCCATAGCAGCTTAAATGTGCATTTTGTGGCGCTTTTACTCCTCAGCTGATCAGCTAAACCAAATATTTGCTGCTTTCTGGTGATCTTCTAAAAGGATTCTTGGAAATTAAACAAATCATCAATGAAAGCTGAAGCCAGTGTTCCATGACCTTCTGGGATTTTTCAAATGCAACGTTAATACACGTGAGGCACAAACTGGAGCTACCTGAAGCCCAGAGATGATGGCAGAATGTCACATTTGCTCCTGTAGCACAGAAGCCAATATTATCCCACATCCCAGCGCCTGAGAGCTAATCATGTTGTAATTCCACTCAATACAGAAGGGCTCCATCTCTATTTTCAGGCAGGAGTCATTGTTGGTCGCCTCGGGCCTCGATGATGCCTCCCTCATTGTTATTTTTCTCCGTCGCTACGCCTGAAATATCAAAATGAAATAACAGATGTAGCGGTTCTAACAGGGGGGGTGGGGTGGGGGGGGGAGCGACTGGACGTTAAAGGGCCACATTAGCTCACCGAGAGGAGATCAATATGGCGCACACATCTGCAGAAAAGGCACACACACCGACAGAGGAACACATGGATCCGCGCGATACAGTCTACAGTGGATGAGTTCACCGAGTTTGTCTGTGTGTGTTGCCAAGAGAGAAAAATAGAGAGAGAGAGAGGGATGGAGGCAGCGACAGCATGGCACAGAGAGGAAAGAAGAAAAAAGAAAAAACTGGTGACATGAAACACACAGAGACTAACAAATCAAGTCCATTTGCATATTGCTGCATACTAATAAGGTGGCTTCTAGAGTCTGTTTTAGATGTTGCGTATCATGACAGGGGGAGATTCAGATGGAGGAAAAAGTGCAGGAAAAACCATCAGCGGTCCATCTTTTTACATGAATAATCCCAGAATTATGATATTCTCGGTGCCATCTGCACGCAGCAATTTCCTCCCTCATCCTTCCTCTTCCATCTTCACAAAACCGGCCTCTTCCTCCTTTCAACCCTCCGATTCCTCCTCCCAGTTTCAGCTCGGAGGCTTGACTGTACACGCTGTCCTTTTCTTTTTTTTTTTTTAAATGCATTTTGGCTGGAAGAGGTGTGTGAGGTGAGGCGCCTGTTTGCTGCCGTGTGGGTAAACTGATCGCTGTTAACACGAGTCAGAGATAACAGCAGCGGCGTGCACGCATCGGTGCCTCCTTTGCATAAGAGTTTTTCAGAAAAACACACATGATTCGGCGCTCACGTGCTCCGGATCATGCGCGCATCACGCCACGATCACGCTGGAGTCGTGTGTGTGATCACAGAAACACACACACAGACACACAAAAAGCAGAAAGTTAATGGCTCTCTTTGTTGATTTGTTGCCATAGATACCGCTTAGTTACACTAAAGGCAACAGATTTTAATTGAAACTATCATGTAGCTCACCTCACAATTACACATAATTGGAGTAAATTACACAAAATCACAACAATTCCACTGGACTGCTGTCAGTTGGAAATAAAAGACATTACACGGTGCTGACCTCATCCCTGTCGCTCTCGTGCTTGTTTAACCTCCAGGATTTAACGACGGCTCTGCTCGTTGTGCAATTAAATGCAATTTCAGGTGCAGCGCGAGCCATAAACATGGTTGTTAGATTTTATATAGAGGCCTGGGTTTTTGAGGCTCCTGGACTCCAGGAGCGCTGCGGTAGATATGGCAAAGATTAGACGCCTTTTTTTTTTAGAGGGTAAGCTCCTGCTGCATTTCTGTGCAGATTTCTTTCATGTTCTGAAATCCTGCGAGGCCAAAAGTCTCAGTTTGCTAATGAAATCAAGATTTGTCAGGTTGTTCACTGTAGTTAATTGCTCTGTGGGTTCACAGTAAAGTGCAGTAAAACGCGGTGGAGGTTTTTGACGCTGCATGCTTCTTGTTGTCGGGGATAACTGGCCAAAAAGCTTACGTCACGCTGAGATGCTTCTGGTGGAGTCTGCTAACAAAATTTGCAGCAATTATGGAATTATTTGGTAGTTTTATTTGACATTTGTCCATCATGAAAGGAGAAATCCACTGAAACAGCACCAATAGAAGCAGCACTGACATCCTGAGTTATACTTTTTCAGGAAACCTTCCCTACCACTCCCCTGTGGACATTGGACTGCTAAACCAACCAGTTATACTGAATGTCTGCCTGCTCTTTAATAGTTATCTACAGGAATGATTGGAAATGAAGTGAATCCTGAATGAAAGCTAAAGCAGACATGGCACTTTTAGAGAAAACTGAAAAAGTGCAAGACTTCATTTTGCATTTATGTGCACATGTCTGTGCACTTATTGCTAAATTCTTCCAGATTAAATGTATGAGTTTGCTAATGAAATCAAGATCCGTCAGATTGTTCACTGTAGTTAATTGCTCTGTGGGTTCAAAAGAAAACTGCAGGAAAACTTGCTGTAGGTTTTTAGCGCTGCATGTTTCTCTGGGGGGCAGCAAGGTGAAGTGGTGGTTAGCATTGTTGCATCACAGCAAGAAGGTCGCCAGTTTGTGTCCTGGTGAGGACATCCATGGAGTTTGCATGTTCTCCCCGTGCAGTGTGGGTTCTCTCCGGGTTCTTCGGCTTCCTCCCACAAAGTCCAAAAACATGTTGAGGTTAATTGGTGATTCTAAATTGTCCGTAGGTGTGAATGTGAGTGTGCTTGGTTGTCTGTCTCTAAGTGTAGCCCTGTGATAGACTGGTGATCTGTCCAGGGTGTCCCCTGCCTTCACCCTAAGTCAGCTGGGATAGGCTCCAGCCCCCCGCGACCCTAATGAGGATTAAGCGGTGTATAGATAATGGATGGATGTTTCTCTGGCCAACGTTAGAAAAAGGTTACGTCCTGCTGAGATGTTTTTAGTCAAGTCTGCTAACAAAGTTTTGCTAGTTTTAGTCCCTCTTACTCGACATTTATCCGTCATGAGGGCAGACATCCACTGAAACAGCACCAGTAGAAATCAAAATAGCGTCAACATGTTGAGTTATAGTTTTTCTGGAGACATTCACTTGTCTGTGGATGTTGGATTGTGAAACCAACCAGCTGAACTGAATATTTTGCTGCTTTCTGACAGTTTTCTGCAGGAAATAATGCAATAAAAGCTGAATCAGACATGGCAGCTTTAGGAAAAGTGGGAAAGTATAAAACTTCATGTCCAGTTTTTGTGCATATAGTTGTGCATTTAATGTTGTTAAATTCTGTGAAGCAGTTCCTAATAAATTAATTGCAATGTCGTATTGGACAATTGTTGCAGTAAAACCTCACAGTTTGAGGTCATCTTTCTGCCAAAGTTGTAACATCATGCTGAGATATCTCCAGTTAAGTTGCTGTTGAGTTCGGCAACAACATTTTTATTTGCTTGTTTGCGTTCTTTGTGGTTTAAATGTATCCATCACGAGGGGACAAATCCATTGAAACAGCAAAATATCAGTGAAGAGCAGCATTAAAATATTGTGTCTTTTCTGCAACTTTTACCCCTCTGCTGAACTTAGATTGTAAAATAAGGCAAATCTTCAATGGGAGGTGAAGCCTTGTTGGGAAAAAAAGTGCAGATATGTGTGCGCTTTATGCAGTTAAATTCTGTTAGATTAAATGTTCCATCATGTTAATGAAATCAAGATTTGTCTGACTGCAGTGTTTGAAATGAAAAACCTGGCAGTAAACTTCACAGTCTGGACTCCTTCAAACTAGTTTTTTATTATTTAGGATAACTGGCTAAAGGTAAAGGAGGTAACATGAAGGCTCATCCAGCCAACATTTCATATCCATGCAGGTAAAAATAATTAAAGCAGCAACTGCAGGAATAAAAACATTTGACCAACAGTACAGATTCAAAGCTAAGATATAAAATGTGAACCTTTCCCTCCCCTGCTTGCTTGTTGCTGATCCCTGCACCTGTATAACCAACGACTTGAACCACATTTAGGGTGATCTGTGGGAAACAAATGAAAGTTGAGGCAGCCTCCTGCAGAGAATGTGGGAAAGTAAAGGCTTCTTTTCATGCGCACATGTTTAAATTCTGTGAATGAATGTGTGATTTTTGTGATGAAGTCATGATCTGTCTTTAGTTAACTGCACTGTGTGAGGTGATGGAAAATATGGACTGTAAATGTTACAGCCCAGATTCTTTTTGTTTGCTTTTAAGCTTTGTGATGTGTGTTTCTTATATTTTGGGGGGAAACTGGCCCAAGTTGGTAGAGGTTACATCCTGCTGAGACATTTTCAGTCTAGTTAACGTAGAGTTTGGTAGTAAACCTTTCAGTAATCTTGACATTTTTGTTGGTTTTAGTCACGTTTAGCCAACATTTCACACCCATGCAGAAAAAAACAATACATTAAAGGAGCAATTGCAGGGGAAAAAAAAGGCCAGATGACCAAATGTGAAACCTTCCTTCTTCTGCTTGCTTTTTAAGGGTTCTTCCACCTGTACAATCGAACCTAATAAACCAAGTCTATGCACTGATCTGAAAGCACTGTGGGAAATAAAAGAAATCCACAAAACTTAGCTGGATTGTTGTGCATGCATGTATTTGTTTAGTGCATTTAAATTATGTGAATGAATGTTTTCTAATGAAATCAAGATCTGTCTTTAGTTAACTGCACTGTATGAGGTTATTACAAAATATCCTTTGGTTTGCTTTTAAGTTTTGTTGATGTGTGTTTCTTATTTTTTTGGGGAAAACTGGCCAAAGTTCTAAGAAGTAACATCCATCTGAGACATTGTTGGTCGAGTTAACATGGAGTTTGCTAAGAACGTTCTCAATATTGTGACATTTCAGCCAACATTTAGCAGCCATACAAGGAAAAAAATCCATTTAAAAAGCAATAATAGGAATTAAAATGTTTTTAATAACAGTAGAAATTCAAAGCTGAGCAGCCAGAAGATAAAATGTTTACTGATTCCTCCACCTGTACAACCAATCACTTAAACCCAATGTTTGCACTGATCTGAAAATGTTGTGCAAAATGAAAGAAATCCCCAAAATGTTGCTGCGTTTTTGTGCATACGTGTATTTGATTAATGCGTTTACATTCTGAGTTTTCACATGAAGTCAGGATCCGTCTGTAGTGAGGTGATGGAAAATATGGAGCGCCAATGACTTTTTGTTTGCTTTTATGTTTTGTTGATGTGTGTTTCTAATTTTGGGGATAACTGGCCAGTGTTAGAAGAAGAAAACCTCCAGCTGAGACATTGTCAGTCTTGCTATCGTGGAAACTGGTGACAAACTTTATATTTTGTGGCTTCATATTTGCAAAACAAATATGCAGCTTCAGAAACAGAAAAAATGTAAATATTCTCTGTCTGTATAGCTTTGATGCTGCAGCTCCACTTTGGATGAGCTGCACTAGTGACCTCATGCAGCAGCTCTCAGTCAATAACAGCTCCCTCTTGTGACCCTGCAGGAGTTTGCAGTACTGACCAAAGAGCTGAACCTCTGCCGGGAGCAGCTGCTGGAGAGAGAGGAGGAGATCGCAGAGCTGAAGGCAGAGAGGAACAACACACGAGTCAGTACACTCTCACGTCTGTTCAGCATTCTGCTCTGCTCTCGTTCTGGCATGCCGCTCTATCTGTTCTGAAAGGCTTTTCACATGAGCAAAATCATCTGAGACGCATCAAGCGCTCCGTCGGTCTCACTGTATGTGAACCACATGTGTTTCCAGCTGCTGCTCGAACATCTGGAGTGCCTGGTGTCCCGCCACGAGCGCAGCCTGAGGATGACGGTGGTGAAGCGGCAGGCCCAGTCCCCGGCCGGCGTCTCCAGCGAGGTGGAGGTCCTCAAAGCCCTCAAGTCGCTGTTCGAGCACCACAAAGCCCTGGACGAGAAGGTGCGGGAGAGGCTCCGGGTGGCTCTGGAGAGGGTGGCGGTGCTGGAGGAGGAGCTGCAGTCGTCCTCTCAGGAGGTCAGTTCCTGTTTCTGTTTGCTTTTTCTGCAGCTTGGAAACGGAATCACGGAGTCTCTTTGATGGTTCTACTCTGTTTCAGGTCGTGTCTTTAAGGGAGCAAATCAAACGGCGGCAGCAGGGACTAGACAACGGCAAGGAGGTAATTCCATGTGCAGTTTCCAGAAACATAGAAGAAGAAGCTGAAAACCAATCACAGTTTTCCCACATGGTTACTGTTCTGACATCCATTCCGATCCATAAAAGTCTGCTGTCATCAGCAGAAGAAACCTGAAAATCACCTGCGTCTGAGTTCAGGGTGTTAGCATGCCAACATGTTCCAGTCATGTTCCAGAGCTGATGATGGACAAAACAAAAAGAGAGTCAATCAGCAAAGTGCCGGATATTATAACAATCCACCCCAACAGCTGTCAAGATATATTACTCAATAAAATAAATGAAATTAATGGAAAAGTAACAGGATCACTGATAGCATTTCATCCTTTGGTGCCAAACATATAAAACAATCATCAGAATCCCTCCATAGTTGTTGACATATTTTAGTTTTGGTGTGGACAGACCAACTAAAAACCCAATTCACTTCGATGAAAGGTTGGGTGCTTTCCATTTCAAGTCAGCGCATCTCATGTAATAACCAAAATGCTGCATAATTCCCTCCTCGATCAGCAGCTGGATCAGGTGCCAGAAGCTGCTGCAGCTCTTCTAATAGTGTGTATATGGTATTTTCTTAGATCGCTGTTGCTGCCATGTGGCTTCCAGCCATCAGTCACAGGACTGAACTCGCTCCTGTTTAGCAGCACTCAAATTATTCAGTGAGACAGAAGTTGTGCAGCATTTTCTATTTTTACAAACTGTATTGACTCAAATGGAAACTTGCTGCAATCAGTGAGAGTTTCTGTTGCTTTTACATCCACCTGCCAAAGTGTTTTCTCCAGATGGGTCAACGCTGCAGCCTCCAGGTCGACTGGTTGGTCGATACGCTCTCATCTGACCAAATTCTTAATGTTCAGACAAGAGCCTGCGTTACTTTTACAAGGAGAGAAGTGCTACATCAGCTACAACAGCCTTCCTACATAAATCCATTACTTTTGGTGACATGCTAGTCTAATTTTTTCAACATTTACTGTACGTTTACTCAGAGTCTTCTCCAAACTAACTGACTCCATGTCAAAGAAGTCGCTGATAGTCAAAGATAGATAATCAAAAAGTCAAACGTAAAGCATTATATTGTCAATACTACGTCCTTAAAAGTAGTCAGATCCTTCACTTAAACAAAAGTAGCAACACTACTCTACACTGAATTACCCCTAAGTGAGAATTTTTCTGGCAGAAAAGTTCTACACTTTAAAGTATTAACAGCTTAATTTGCTTAAATTACTAACCACATAGAGAAGGTTTATCTTTCAGAATATTAGATCATTGTGTGCAATACATTTTTATTCCATCTTAAACTCTCTGCTTGATCTTGTTCGATTTGATGGAAGCTTTTTAATCATAAACTCTGGATATTTCAAGTGGTATATGTGAAAATTTTACATCAATATATTTGGTACTTTCCAAGTTTTTTTGCACATAACATTTTGAGGCTGTTCGAGCGACAACATCTGAGGAATTATTAAAGATAAAAGCCTGAAGTTTTCACTGTTGTTTCTCATCATGTCATTGATTCAGAATGCAACACTGAATGAGTACATCAAATCATTTATGATTACTGTTGAGTTGAAATATGAAAACAAATGGAAGCATCATGAAAAGCCACATCTTTGAGCTCACATTAACAAACACATTAGTAATGAAGACGTAAACTGGTGATGTTTTCTGAATCATTTGTAGACGCATTTAGTCTATTTTTATATGAATATGTATTTTTATTTATTTATTATTATTATTATTATTATTATTATTATTATTATTATTATTATCATCATCATTATTGTTATTATCCTTATTATATACCCTTTGTCACTTTTTCAATATTGCAGACTCTGAATCAATGAAATGATGAAAAATAACCGTGTAAACTTCAGGCGTTTATCTTGAATAGTTCCTGAGATAATGTCATTCAAACAGCCTCCGATTTCAGTTTGCGAAAAAATGTGCTACAAATGGATCTACTGGCAAATTTACAAAACTGAAAAGTATTTGGTATATCAAGCTAAAATTTCACACATATCTTCATACAAACAGCACAGTTTCACACTGTAAAAAATTAGAGATGTTTGAGCAGAATTTGTTCCACTAATGTCATAATTTTAAATGGAGCGACCATTTATTTTATGTGAAATTGTCTTGAAGCACAAGACAAATTTTAGAAAAAATGTTCTGATATTAAAGTGAAATCAAATCAGATTGTTAGGAATATGTTATATTTTAGTTTAATTTCTTCAGGAATTTCAGTCACCACAAACCCCTGATCCAAACTTTATCACTATGCATTCTCTTTTCTTTCAGCGGCTTCCCAACGGCCCTTCCTCCATCTTGGACGATGGTGAGATCGACCGGCAGCGGGAAGGTGAGATTGAGCGGCAGAGGTCAGAGCTGGGGCAGCTCAAGGAGCGACTGGCCCTCATGTGCAGACAGGTACCGGATTCAGATCTGCTTTCATGGTCGGATGTTTTCACCAAAACCAACCAAACAGAGCAAAACTGATGCCCTCTCTCCTCATCCCTCCCCATCAGGTCGGGGAGATCGAGGAGCAGCTGACGTCGGCCCGGCGGGAGCTCGCCCGGTCGGAAGAGACCAACCAAAAGCTACAGAGGGACGTGAAGGAGGTGAGGAACTCGACGTGTCCGTCACAGTGGCACGACGAGTTTATTCTGCTCAGAAGATATGTAACAGTTTGCTATGGTAACAAAGCCGACTTGGCAGCGGCGGCCGCAAACCAGCCTCAGCCCTGTCGCCATGGTGACGGTGTCATCTGTGGAGCTGCAGGCGTGTTTTTTTTTTGTTTTTTTTTTCTGTGCAGGGATGTTAATCAGTAGCTGGCAGCTGATTGAAAGGCCTGCGGAGCATTTTGGGACGAGAGGCGGTCGAGCCAGTTTACTCAGCGAACCTCTTCTCGTGTGTCCTCACCCCTCTGAGCGGCTTCTCCTCACCCCTGTGCCTCCCCCCCTCCCATCTCTCTCTCTCTCTCTCTCTGTCTTGTGCAACTCCATAAGTGGTGCTTCTGAGATCTGTCAACAACAACAATTAAACAGTCATTATCATTCTTCAGATAACAGCAGTTCAAGCTCCGTGAATTCCTTTTGAACAACACCTACTTGTAAACTTAACATTTGCCCTCTGCTGCTTTCTCCGTCTGCTCCTTTCTGTGTCTGCTTCACAGTCTTCACATGCAGTTTTTTTCTTCTTCTTCTTCCTAATTCTCCCAGGCGCTCTGTCAAAGGGAAGACATGGAAGAGAGAATCACCACATTAGAACGCAGGTTTGTGTTTTCTTGTTCTTCCACCCCTCCATGAACTCTCAGTGATTCTTTCCAAATCGCTCTCCCCTCACCGCTCCATCTGTCTGCCGTCGTGTCTGCAGGTACCTGAGCGCCCAGAGGGAGGCGACGTCTCTCCACGACATAAAAGACAAACTGGAAAACGAGTTGGCCAGCAAGGAGTCCCTCTACAGACAGGTGGGAAACGACTCTTTCATCCCCGTGTGTGTCCATGTTCCTGCTGCTGATTGGCAGCTTGGCCACGTTCCACTTTGGCACAGAGAGCGTGCCATCAGTGCATTTTTTTCCCTCCCACCCCCCTTCCCCATGCCGGTGGCTTTAATCATGCCTGCTGCCCTCGGCAATCTTCCCTCGTGCTCCGAGTTTCACCTCCACTCCCTGTCATCCTGCAGAGCGAAGAGAAAAACCGGCAGCTTCAGGAGCGTCTGGATGATGCCAAGCAGAAGCTGCAGCAGACCCTGCAGAGGGCCGAGACGCTGCCGGAGATCGAAGCCCAGCTCGCCCAGAGAGTGGCGGCGCTCAACAAGGTGCGTCTTTATCAGCTGATCACACACGACCATCGCTGCTGCTGCTGCTGCTTTCACAGACCTTTATTTATCCCCATTCAGCTCGGTGTAATGAAACAAAATTAGAATATTACATGCATGTCCTGTGCAGAGACACACTTGCACGTATGCAGGTTTGCAGGCAGGTGCAAGCATGAACATACAAGCAAGCGTGAGTCTGTGTGCATTCATGCATGACCTAATGGCAACACGTCAAATCACAGATGAACATCAAATATTTTACCAGGCCGTGCAAGCAACTCATAAGCAAACAATCTGAGATGAAAGCCGGCTCAGTGCTGTTTGATCCCCTGGCACTCAACACGTCGAGAACTGTACACCGCACAAATACTTTATAATTGTCTGATTTATTTATTTAATGTTTATTTGTGTGGAAGCAAGTATGTTGCAAGAACCAATGCCACACACCGCAGCCTGCCAATTTGCGATGCTCACCCCATCCCATTTAATTGCGCATTTGTCAACCTACAGTGAACACAGTTTCCCCCTCATGCCAACAGAAGTTGCACTCAAACCTCCTAAATGGCTTCAGTTTCTAGTTGCATGTCGGGGCAGGGCGGCTTCTGTGGATGCACAAGATTAATGCCCTGTAAGAAACAGGCAAACAAACTTCCCCCGTCGCTCTCTGATCTGTACAGGCATGTAACTAATTGGTAGAGTCGGTCAACAAGCTGTTTCCTTTTGTGTTAATTTGTGTCAGCGTTGCGACGCGGCTCACGCTCTAACCCTGCTTCCTCTGCGATCACTCAGGCGGAGGAGCGTCATGGCAACTTTGAGGAGCGACTGCGACAGATGGAGGCGCAACTGGAGGAGAAGAACCAGGAGCTCCAGAGGGTGAGTCACGCTCACTTTTCCCATCTCCCTTCTCTCTTCCCTTTTGTCAGGTCTTTACGCCGCACAAAGGCGCACTAATTTTCTAAACCCTCTATTTGACTGTTGCACACTCAGATAGGAATCTTTGTCTCTCAGTCGAGCAGAATGCTTGCCAATAACTCTCCTCCCTCCTCTCCTGACTTTTTTTTTTATTTTTTTTTAATCTCCCTCTCCCCCTCAGGCGAGGCAGAGGGAGAGGATGAACGACGAACACAACAAGCGTCTCTCCGACACTGTGGACAAGCTGCTGTCTGAGTCCAACGAGAGGCTGCAGCTCCATCTGAAGGAGAGGATGGCAGCTCTGGAGGAAAAGGTGACCAAAGCAAAACGAACCCCAACTTCATCCAAACCTTGTAGACTGCTGTGAAGAATACTCCATCCTCTCCCTAAAATGAGACCATAAAAATTTGACCCTTTTGCTCAAAGTGTCGGGTTTGTTGGCTCAGTCCTCTGCCCTGCAGCAGGCGACCGGTTTAAACTTGAGCAGATCCCCAAATGCTACAGAGCCAAATGAATTCATCAACATCAGGTCGCTTTTGCGTCTCTTTTGGGTTTTGTGTTCTTTTATAAATACAAAAATCCATCCCACTGTAGAAAATAGAGTAAAACTTGGGTAAAGCATCCAGCTACAGTTTAGTATTTTTAATCTACTTTCTTTTGCGCCCTTGATTTGCGCTTTCTTCCCATTTTCTCTTTGATAGCTACAGCTCTGCTTCTGTCTCCATGCCGGCCGCTCTTGTTTGACTGACACATGAACTCAAAAATGCAAAAATGTGGAGTATATCAAAAGCAAAAGCGAAACCTGAGCTTTGGAATGATGCTGTTGTCACCTATTTGGATATACTTCATTAATAATAATATGAAGAGAAATCAAATTTTCCCAAAGTATTCCATTCCATTTTTACACTCCTGCTTCTGGTTGAATAAATCCCAAAGTCCCTCTTATTTCACAACGTAGCACATGTCAAAATCAACTACAGAACTCACCCTTTTCAAAGGTACAACTTGTTTTTCTTTGTAACAAATTGTTCAGTTTTGAAATCACAGCTACTTTCTGCAGATTTTCTACCATAAGGCTGATATTTGCAAACATTTGCCTGCTTTGCCACCTCTGCAAGTACGTGCACACTTGAATAAAATAATGACAGCTGTTTTTTTTTGTTTTTTTTACTCTCCAATTTCTAAGTCATACAATATCCCACCATCTTGGTTCTGATGTTGCCAGATTCCAGACAATCCCTCCTACACAAGTATGAAAGTGTATCTCTGCTGCCAGAATTTAATGCTGAGATACATGTAAAAAATACAGCAATTTCATAATATGTCTCTCTTTTCTTCATATAAAGCCTGATCTGCAAGGTTTATCAGATCGGTTGATGGCAGAACAACTGAGACTGTTGTGGATGAATAGAACAAACAAGATAGAACATGTGTGGCTAAAGTAAAGGCGATGAAATCACCCTGGAAATAGCTCAGGGTTCATCAGGTTTACCCATCCTTGCGTGTAGAGTTTGACATGATGAGTGTCCTAACCTCGGCGTGGAGCTCGAACACATCTCACAGTTCTGTTATTTTACAATAATAAAACTTCTCATGGTCTCTCTGCAGAACGCTCTATCTGAGGAGCTGTCGAACATGAAGAAACTCCAGGATGATCTATTGGCAAACAAGGTGACCGCACCTCCAGGCTTCATTCCTCTCTGAAGGCAGCAGACATATGTTCATTTATTTTCACCCGCTCTTGTCTTTTTCCTTTTTTTTTTCTTTTTTTTTTCCACGTCCAGGACCAGCTGATAGCGGAGCTGGAGAGGATTCAGCTGGAGTTGGATCAGCTGAGAGCGAGGCCCGGGGGCTCCTATTCCAGGTTGGTGCCATTTAGACTTCAGCACCGCCGGAAGAGCCCGACTCCCGGCGTTATTTTCAGTCTCCTGTGTGGCCTTGCCCGACTGTAAAAGTGCCAACGTTGTGTCTCTTATCTAGTCAAGCATTGTAGATAAATCTCTCCGCGTCAGAGGCGTTTAACACTGTCAGCACTCACGGCACAGGCTGAAGCTGTGTTGATATGTGAACACGCTCACTGCACAAACAGATGCGTGATCCAACGCTGCTAATTTAGCCTTCTGCAGACCTGTTAATGGGAATATGCTGCACTGCTCCCAGGTTTCCTCGCACACTTTGCTCTTTTGATTGGATGTGACATTGATTTTTTTCATATATTAATCTCTAATTTTCACATTTCTGGTTTGGCATTTTGAGCTCTGTTTAAATTCCTCTCCTTGTTTGCTACATGTTTGTTGTACCGTCAGGGATAATCACCGTTTCATCTTTTCTCCAACCATCTGTCCTTTTATCTCGGCAGTCGCTCTCTGCCAGGTAGCGCTCTGGAGTTGAGGTATTCCCACGGAGGCGGGTCCCTCCCAGCAGGCTCCACCACTCACCTGGATCCCTTCAGTAACGCCTCCGCTGGGGGCGTGGTCAGGCGAAGTCATTGGACCCGCTGGAGCTCCGCCCGCGAGGACTCCACCAAGGTGAGACCCCAACACCCCGAGAAATGAAATGTGGGCTTTGACTCAGAAATTACTTGCACGTCTTAAAAATTACTCAAAATTTGAAACTTATCGTTTCTAGACTGCATAAAAGCTGTTTCTGCATAAATTATTGTTCCTGTATTTTGTTATTTTGTAGCAAAGACAATAACATTTTAATATCTGTTGGACAAGAGTGGAGCTCTACAGACTTCACTTGTTTGGAGGATTTTTTTTCGTTTATTTATCTCCATATTAACACAGTCAGCAGTTCAACCAACAACTTTCAGAATTTTTGTCGCATGACTGTTGGTTGCAGCTGATCCAATAATGGCGACATGGTTTTGCCAAGAAGCGCAGAATTGTTAGTTTTTTATAGAATCTGTTTAGTCCAAATGGATAATGTGACATGTAGAAATCACAATTTTAAGCTTAAGCAAGTCTGAATGTTTAGTTCAAGGACCGTTGAAAGTTGAAAATCTAAAGATTCTTTTCTGTTTTTACAGTTTCTAACTCTGCTGAATGGTGCATTTCTACCATTTTTATTTAAGATAGCATGCTTTTCAAACCTACTGTTGGGTTTCTGGGTTAAATAGATATGATTTTTGCCACGTTTTCTGTAGGATGCTTAATTTGTACAAATGTATATCTATCCTAAATATTGGTGATTTGTCTTCTTTATGATCAATAATTGGTATTGGCCCTGAAACAAAAGATGGGATATCACTTCAGAAATTACTCCGCAGAGATTTGAAAGTGATCGCTATTATTAGTTCGTGCAGCTGTTTCTACATAAATATTATGTCTATATAATTTATTTTGCAGCAAGAAACATGTCTCACAGTGATGTATTTTTTATAGTTTTTTGACAAAAATGGAGCTCTGTATGAGGAATATCTGATTTTAGATACACAGACAGTACTTGTTTGTAGGTTCGAGCTTTTCTTAGTTTAGTCTTCTCATGGAATTTACTGACTGTGAGAAAAGGATTTTTAAAAAATCACCAAAGGCATACTTTAACCCATCGCTGGTGTTTCTGGATGCAGATGTCTGCATTTTGTGTGTATGTTCAACAAGCTGCTCATAAGCCACAAATATAGTTCAATGTGAAGGTTTTAAAGTCTTATTGTAATTAACACCCTGAACCACTCAAAATGCCACCAGGGTTTCAAGGACAAATTATCTTTAAAAAAATTCCAAAATTACACCATTAATCAGAGACACGAACTATACAGCTAGAGTGAATTGACAGGTTTTTAGACAGCCCTAGAGCTCTAAATGTGTGTGATGTGCAGTTCTGTTGCGAAAATAACCTAATCTTAGCTTAAAATTATGATATTTAATCTAAATCACTTTATTCTACATGTTTTGTTCAAAAATGTGCCAAAAATAAACCATTGGCATGAAGTAGATCCTGTAAAGAACAAAACATTTTGCTCTCCTCTGTGTAACTGACTCAGCTGTGACGGAATCATCTGAGAAAAATTCAGGGATTTTTCGGATGAACTGCAGGCTGTGTTTACACAGAGCACCAACTAGAGAAGCCTGTCAGTCTCTCGTTTGTTTCTATACTCGTCTCCTCTTTGCTCTGTGTAAACACAGCCTGCAGTTCAGCCATAAAAACACTGAATCTTGTCATGTGACTGTTTGTCACAGCTGATTCATCCCTGGCTTCCCAGCTGCACTGAGAACAGCAGAATTTCTTGGTTTTCACAGGATCCTGTTAGTGTAAACTGTTTGTTTTTGCCAGATTTTCAAATGAGACAGAATAAAGAGATTGTGAATAAATATGTTATTTTTAAGATTAGATTTGTTTATTTTTCCCAATGAAACCATACCGTACACTTGATTTGTTCAATTTTATAATGTTGGTGCTTTTTTAAAGATAACATACATTTCAGACCAACTCTAATCCACTGAATCTTTGTGCTTCATCGGGCTGAGGGCATTAGAAACTCTTGGAACATTGTCTTTCACCATCAAACCATTCGGACACAAATTAAAGTATTGGACATGTTGAAATCTTGATCTGAGGAGCGCAGTTAATCAGAGTTGATGCAATTCATCCTCAGGGGAACAGGAATGTTTGTACAGAATTTTTTAGCACCTAGAAGTTGCTGAGATAATTCACTCTAAGCCAAAGTGGAGACGAGTGCCAGCCCTAAAGCCACGTGGCTAACGTGCTAACAACTAGATGTATGATAAGTGAATGGTGTCAGAAGGTGACTGTGTTGTCTTTTCTTGGTCCCTGTGTTCAGTACCCAGACTGGGAGAGCGGGGCTCTGCTGGGGACTGGGTTCGAGCCGGGCATGGATGTGGGCTGCTCCGACGACGAGGACGATGGCGATCATCGCTTCGGCTCCGAGCTCCTGTCGCCCAGCGGACAGACGGACGTGCAGACCCTGGCCATCATGCTGCAGGAACAGCTGGAGGCCATCAATAAGGAGATCAAGTGAGTACGGGCGGCGCTGAACAGCTGGGAGGGAGGGAGGGCTTTCAGGGAAGTGCGAATGTGAGAAACACCTCCCTGCATACTGCAGCCTGATACACTCCAACACCTACTACAGCCTCAGTAATAAACATATCAACACCTCTCTAACACTGCTCAAAGTAAAAGTGCAGCGCTGGAAGATCCTGATGGTGATAAATTATTGGACTGTTGATGCTCAAGCACAAGACAGATAAGATAAGATAGAACGTTAATAATCCAGAAGGAAATTCTTGTGCCACACATTGAAAATAAATGCAGTGCCTATTAGAAAAGCAATAACAGTATGATACATTGCTGGAACTAAATATAAGTAAGCTAAAATAAGACTAGAATAGTAAAGTAAGAAGTGATAGTGGTAGTGATTCTCAAGCAGTAAAATAGTCCTGCAAATTATAATGAAATATTATACTTTAAATTGAAATATTTCACATGATAATGAAATATTCTGCATGATCATTAAATGTTGCACATGTCATTCAAATATTGGCCATTAAATTTAAATATTGCACATGAAACTGAAAGACTGCACCTGGAAACTATGGTGCACATGATGGTGATATTTTGCACATGAAATTAAAATATTGCACATTATGCTGAAAGTCATATTAGATAAAAAACTATGAGGTAATATCACAAAAGCTATTGATTTTTAATTGAATTTCCCTTGTGGGATAAATAAAGTATTTTTCATTCATTCATTATTCTGCCATGTAATTGTTTCCTGCTGCAGCTGCAGAGGTGGAGTTAGTCTGAACCACATTATATACAGTTTGGCGACTTCAGCTGATTGTTCCCCATCGAGGAATCAACCCTCATTGTGGATATGTTTTTCTTTTTTTGGTGAAACATTGGATGATTTTACTTCTTTGGGCCACAAACCTACCCTACAATGTTGCTCAAATGCCAAACTTGAACTGCGTTACTGAGTTTCACTGGGTTTATTGGAGGCCAGTCGGGTCAGATTGGATTACATGCTGTAGGTGAACCTAATAAACTGGTAACTCAGTGTAAGTTCAGACTTTGTTAATTGTCTTCATCTGTGCTGTTTGAGGACAAATGAAACTATTTCTGTCTCTGCATTCACTCACTGTCACATCTTCACATAGCAGGTCTCACTGAAGTCACAGTGAATGGATTGGCCAGTTACTGAAATGTGATTTCAGTGATCAGCTCGTCTCTTGAGTTTTTTTTTTTTTAGCTTCCCAATAGATTCCAGATCGTCCGTGAGAGGAACTTCAGTTTGTGTCTGTCTTCTATCAGTTTGAAATGAAATGCTTTGCAGGATTTATAAAAATACACAAACTGATTACATCATGATGGTTAGCGATGATTAGACAGATTTATATCAGTCACAGGTTGAAATGATTATCAGGAATATTACATTTTGGGAAATGTGCTTATTTGCTTTCTTGAAGAGAGCTGAATAAGGAGACTCGTACCTCTCAAGTTTGCATGATAAATATGTAGTGGGAACCAGAAACCTCGTACTAAGCTCTGACCACAGGTGAAATAAGAGCAGAATACAACATTAATGAACATCAAAGGTTCTTCTAGGCAGATTTTTATTTATCTGTCTGTAGCTACATATTTAATGTTCAGACATGAGTGCGTTTTCAAGCTTAACAACGACTATTACTTTACGACTAGTTTATTATCCAGTTATCAGCGTTACTGTTGTTTTTTAAATCAATGCCAGATAAGATAAATGTATTATAAAATGTGCCACTTAGGCTCTGATGCAGCCGCCTCTGTCTGTATGACGTCAACACTTGATGGTGTCATGCAACGTCCTGCCCGCAGTGCTGTCTGATTAATTACATGTCACGAGTTGGGCTTTTTTTGCTTCTGTCATGTTTTTACTCCATGTGGACCAAGTTTTCACTGCAATATGAAGTCCTGCACTGTTATGGAAACAGAACAACCATGATTAAAAGTAGATAGAACTCAGAAGTAGTGTCCTATATTCAGTATGACGCCGTTAAAATGACATAAATGTATAAAAGAGAAAAAATGAAAGTTTAATTTCAACACACAGCCTGCAGTTCAGCTGAAAAGTCACATGACTGTTGGTTGCAGCTGAGCCAGTCATAGTTTAAGAGTTTTGCTGAGGAGCATGGAAGTTTTAGTTTTTTACAGAATCTGTTTAGTTCAAACGATTGATTTTTTGGGTGAAATTTATGGTGATTTTGATGAAATGTGATTTTAAGTTTGGTGCAGAACTGCAAGTCACACCTGGTTAGTTTGGTGGCCATGGGAAAGAGAAAAATCAGTTTGTTTGTTTTGTGATCACAGTTTGTAGCTCTGCTAAATGACGCAATTCTGGCAATTTTCAAACTTGCCAGCAGGTTTCAGGGTTCAGAGGATTAAATAGCTATGACCTAAATAAACACGTTTTCTGTTGGAGTTTGTGTTTTGGCACCAGGATTTTAATTCTTGCAAATGTATCCTGGTGATTTGTCTTCATGATTATTAATAATTGGTATCAGCCCTGGGGAAAAAAACAACGTATTGGTGAAACCCTTAATTCCTTTAAATCTGTCCTCATCTGTTCAGAGTTGAACTGCACGGCAGCAGAACATTTCTTCTTTCTCACATTCACTCACGTTTTACTCTTTTTCTGAAACTCCAGATTGATCCAGGAGGAGAAGGAGAACACAGAGTTGCGGGCCGAGGAGATCGAGAGCCGGGTCAGCGTGGCGTTGGACAGCCCGCCCATCCCTCCCTCCTCCCTGGGGAGAGACAGCACAGGACGGGGCTTCATCCCCTCGTCCATCACATCCTCCACCCTGGCCTCCCCCTCTCCCCCCAGCTCCGGACACTCCACCCCTCGCCTGCCTCACTCTCCAGCCCGGGAGACCGACAGACAGGTACTGCTGATATGTAGAGATGAACTCCAGTTCCAGTTCACCCCTTTATCTCACCTCGGTGTCAACCTCCCCGTTTATGCAAACGACTCCTCCAGACAGTGACTCATGTAAATAAAGCATAAGTGAATTGTGCAGTCGAGTTTGGAGAAGTTTAGTTATTCTCCAGCAGCGCGTTAGATTGGGAAAGACTGGCTCATAAGTAACTTGTAGACTGGTGTGAAAGTTCCAGTATTTCGGAAATGGGTGGATGGATTACAAGAAGTGATGCAATAAACGGGAAACAAGCTGTCATAGTGATTTAAAAGCAGTAATGTTAATGTGGGAGTTTAGGATAGTGGGGAGAATGGTTCCAGTTAGGAAGCTACGTATAAACATAGTTTAGGATTACCAGCAGGTTAGTCATGGAGCTCCAAATACAGGAAATCTGCAGAAGACAAAGTGTTGATGTTAAAGTTAGACTGTTACCACCAAAATTCTTTTGGCCTTCAATTGTTTGACTCTCACAAACTTAGCAAATTTGATTTTAAACATCAATATCACAGTTGCTCACTTCTGTTTAATTGTTGAAAAGTAAAATCATGATCATGATTGATATTTGATCAGTCATGCAGCCCGAGCATATTGCCATCATTTTTTTTTCATGTTAGAGATTAAACAAATTATCTTTTAGATGAAATAATAGCATGCTGCCATCTAAAGATAACTGAGGAACAAGTTCACCCCCCAAAATAACATTTAATAAAAAGATGTCATGAAACATGTGTAGCTTGGTTTATCTGTCTCTGAGGTCCTACATACTATTAGAAATACTTTTTTTCATCACATTTAATCATGTGGTTTACATTTTACATTTCAGAACAGCAAAGAGGACGATCGGTCCCTCGCTCTTCTCGACTCTACGCCTCCTCCCACTCCTCGGGCGCTGCGATTGGACAGGATGACCCTCACCCATCCAGGGGCGATGCTCGACGACCCCCGAGAGTTTCGCAGGTGAGTTTAGGATTTGGACGTCTTCGGTTTTTTTTTATACCAGACGCAAAGTCTCCATCTGCTATCCTATTATCCCCACCCCCTCATCCCATGCTCATCTAACCGGTCGAGGCAGATAGCCGCCTTTCCTGACTCTGGTTCTGTCTGAGTTTTTTTCCCCCCTGCCTTGTGGGGGGCTTTTTGGTTCCTTCCCACCATTGCCAACTGCTAGCTCAGAGGGAGTCCAAAGGCATCTTTGGATTCTTGGGTTCTCTGTTTAAATTTGTAAGGTATATGCCTTACTATATTAAGCGCTGTGAGATAGCATATGTTATAAACTGCGCTATACAAGTAAAACTGAATTGAATTGAAAAGCAAGGAATTGATCTGACTTAGAAGACAATACACACACCTGTATGGTAGTGAGCCACATTTTAAGCCTATTTTACTCTAAGTGGGAGCGTAATTTACCAATTTAACACCATTCTGTATTGCCAGAGAGTTCCAGCAATAGCAATAAAGCAATAAAGACCATAAGCTCAAAAGGAAAATGTTTACTGAGGTAACAAATCAAGTGAGAAGTACGGTAACATTCTCATAGACATCTATACAATCTGACTAGCTTTTGCAATCAGAGGAGTCGCCCCCTGCTGGCTGTTAGAAGGAATGCAGGTTTTGGCTTCACTCTTCAGACCCAGAGGCTACGTCCATCTTTTACACACAGACACAACCATTAGGTATATCAAATGCAGTGCTTTTAATGTGCATTTGGCTCTGGGCCCCTGGTGATTTCCTTTGTCTCCTCCAGTCTTTCGGCAGATGGCAGCAGCTCCAACAGCAGCCAAGATTCTCTCCACAAGTCCAGCAAGAAGAAAAGCATCAAGTCTTCCATCGGTCGGCTTTTTGGGAAGAAGGAGAAAGGAAGGATGGGCCAGCCTGGGCGAGATGGATCTGCTTCTCTTGGTAAACAGATGGAGGATGAGGGAGGGATGACACTGAGTGTGTATGAGTAATCCACACTGTCAGAATGTGCATTTAAACATGTTTGAACCGCTCTGGCTCAGCGATTCGAGCTATTCTTTTCTACGTCTGTAGTATATTTGATCATTAATGTGTCTCTTCCAGCATCTACACCCTCTGAAGATCTGGCCTCTGGAGACCCGATGGGGATGAACAAGACGGGAACTCTCGGTCCAGCAGATAAAGACCGCCGCAGCAAGAAGAAGTCAGTGAACCGGAGTTTAAATAGTTTGATCTCACAAGTGAATTTCACCAAAGAAGACATCTGTAACTGTTTCTCCTCTCATCAGGCATGAGCTACTGGAGGAAGCATGTCGCCAAGGACTTCCCTTTGCATCCTGGGACGGACCTACTGTTGTATCTTGGTTGGAGGTAGGAGATCGTAATTGACCCTCTGAACCTCTAAGCTCCTGTCACATTTGTACTCACTGTGGCCTCATTTTTCACTGCAGTATAAAGTCCAGCCCCTCTATGGAAACAGCACAACCGTGATTAGAAATAGAGAGAATTCAGAAATCTCTTTTGTGTGGCATAATGTTATAATGCCATAAATAATTTTTTAAAAATAAAATGATTGAAGTTGATTATTTATTTTACAAAAAAGAAAAAAAAGAAAAAGGAGTCAGCACGTGTAACACTTGTGTGTGCCCTCGTGTTACCGATACTGTAAAAAAAAGAAAAAGAAATGTGGCTCTACATACTACAGATTTTTTACTACTTAGATTTGTAATTTGTTTCCACACTTGTCTCCTATCTGTTTGTGTGAACACTGCCTGCAGTTCAACCCTGATAAGCCAAAAAGTCTTAGAATTTTTGCCATGTGACTGTTGGTCACAGCTCAGTCACTAATAGCTTCACAGTTGCACCAAGAAGCACAGACTTTTTTGTTTTAGACAGAATGCGGTAAGAGCAAACTATTTGTTTTTACCTTTTTTTAAAAAATTAGACTTGCAGAGTAAAGTTACTTTGAACATCTTGATTAGCTGATTTTGATTTTGATTATCCTGAAAGCTCTGATTTGGTTGTTTTCTCTAACGCAACTGAAACTCAGTTATTAGTTAAATGGTTGTTCAAAAGGTTGAAAATCCAATGATTCTTCCTGTTTTTAAAGTTTCTTGCTGTGCTAAATACTTTTGGTGATTTAAAAAAAAAATCACACCTTTTAATGCCCGTTGTGGTTTTTGAGGTTCAGTGGATTAGAGAGCAAAATCTTGGATCAAAATTGCATTTTTATGTCAAATTTTTTCCTTTATTTCATGTGTTACTCGTCTCTTTCCAGCTGTGGGTGGGGATGCCGGCCTGGTACGTCGCCGCCTGCCGTGCCAATGTGAAGAGCGGCGCCATCATGGCCAACCTGTCCGACACGGAGATCCAGAGGGAGATCGGCATCAGCAACCCGCTGCACCGCCTCAAACTGCGGCTGGCCATCCAGGAGATGGTGTCCCTCACCAGCCCGTCGGCTCCGGCCAGCACTCGCTCTGTGAGCCTCTAAGACATACATTTAACTTGCATAGCAAAGACTGTTCCCGTGCTATTTCAAAAAATCCCAGTCTAGACAGCTTCCCTATAGGATTAAAGGTAAAGAAGCCTAATTGGAGCATGCTAAGACCTTAAACACCTTCATATGTCAATTTATGCATTCATTAGGGCGTTCATACTCATAGAGTCGTGTTATTATTCTCCTTTTGCTGAGAATACACAATCACTACAGCCTTGTTCAGCCAGATGTTAATCGTTTTGGCCCAAATGTTAATCGTCACTGCTGGGAAATTAGCCACAGAAGCTCGTCACAGGATGCAAAAATAAAAGTAATTGAGACTGTATGATATCAGAAAGGGATTATGTAAAATAAAAGGCAGATTGTGTTAAGTGCAGGGATTAAACTGTGCTGGAGCCCACCGGTGCTGAGCTCTGTCTCCTTCAGTATCACAGCAGGTAACTCTGCCTTTAGATTCTGTCCCACGCTGAACAAACAACGGTGGAAATTCGCCTCCTTTTCTTTGATTCTATTAAACAACTACAGCATCACACAGCTGCACAGCTGAGAGCAAGACTGTGTGCAGTCTACGTAGGTGGCACAGCAGCGAAAACTTCTGTAATTATTTGCATTTTCTGATGTGCCACCGTGATCCACTGTAGCCTTATTAACCTGAATGCTTTTCTACAAAGCAAACAGGTTTTTAAAGTGAGAACTTTTGTAACTAAGCAGTTGGACCTTATCTTGAATCCAAGTATCATTTCCTTTTGAGAATCAGTATTTGTTTTTTCTGGTGTATCAAGTGTTTGCAGTCATGGAAATAATACAAGCAAAGATCTTATCTGATCACTAAAGTGAAAGAAAAATACTGCAACAGACAATTCAGAGAATGTCAGTGTTATCCTGAACCATCAGGTAAATGGAAATAATCGTTGATAATCATGATTTTTTAAAAATTATATTTCATCCAAATTACCAAAAGGTACATAAAAGATGCAATTAAACATCAAACAAAAACTGAGAATGTTTAGCTTGACCTTTTTGGTATCTGGTGATTTAGATTGATGAAATTTCACCATTGCAGTGAGGGTGGATACATTTTAGTTAAAAAAAAAAAAAAAAAACAATAATAGTAAAATAACTTTTACAAAATTCAACTGCAGAAACGCTTTTTAAAAACAGTGTTTTTATAACTGTGGACAACAAACCTCTACAGACACAGTGTGCACCGTTTTAACTAGAACTGCTTTTTACTACGTCCCGATTTAACCCTCTGGACTCCAAGCAGTTTTTGTACATTTTTTTGCTCCTGTCACATTTTTACTCACTGTGAGCTCATTTTTTCACTGCAGTGTGAAATCCAGCACCTCTATGGAATCAACACAACCATAAATAGAAGTATAGAAAACTCTTCTGTGAAATGTCTTCTGTGCTGTATGATGCAGTTAGAATGCTGTAAATCATAGAAAAAGAAAGAAATGGAAATCTGATTTTGTAATTTAAGCATGTGCAACATTTTTCAAAGTGCCCACAGCTGTTTGCAATACTGTAAAAATGATGACTTAACACAATATAGATTATTTATTACTATTATTGTTCATTGAGCTTGCAACAAAGAATGCATGTAAATCAAAGTGATTTTGATTAAACATTACGCTTGGAAGCTTAGATTTTTAGATAAGTAGTTCAAGGAGAGTTGGAAATCTGAAAAGCTGATGATTTATTCTGTTTAGACAGTGTCTGACTCTGATAAATGGTGCAATTTCTGCCTTTTTTTTTCTCTTTTCTGTGCCTTTTACAATCGACCAGCAGGTTTGGGGGTTCAGAGGGTTAACGCTTGGCTGAATACAGGGCAGTAAAAGATGGGAACCGTGTGATACAGCACGACTATAAATTACTGACACAACAAAAGACAACAGATGCAGGAAAAGCGTAGAACTGTATCGTGCATGTGATAAAAGCCAAACATGATAAAAATATGAATGAAATAAACTGTGCTGGCACTGATAAAGTTTGCCTGGAAATGAAAGCTGGCAGCAAGAACCAACTTTTTTTTTTTTTTTGAAAGACAAACCAGATGTTGAAAGACGTTGTTAAAGTGTTGCACGCACACGCACTTTTATTGTCTGTTCCAAGGACGATAAAGTCACAAAAATCTGACTGAACACGTTTGGAACAAATGCCAGGGTCTGGTTTCTCTTGGCGTGATGCAGCTATTTACAGCGGGAATCGGTCCCGCTCAACAGATTTATTAGTTATCGGTTCACGTAAACCGGTCGAACCTTTTGTTCGTTGACGTCTCCATGGCGATGGGAAAGCAGTCTGCTGTTGTGGTTAGCTGTCGGTTCTTGATGTGGCTTTCTTGGCAAACTGAGCATGAATTGAGTCAGTGTTCGAGGCAGTGTGTTTTTATTTTATCTATTTTTTTTTTTTTTTTTAATTTCATGACAGGGCTGCA
>NW_007578861.1:148215-161832 GCF_000690725.1 Stegastes partitus
TGCTTGCAGTCGACCAGTAACGTGTGGATGACCCACGCGGAGATGGAGTCCCTGAACGCCGCCACCAAGCCTCCGGTTAGTGCCCAGCTGCCCCGTCTCTGTCTGACAAACCCCCTGTTTTGATTATTTTACTTGAACAGTTTCGTCTGGTCTGAATCACGTTGATGAGTCTCTCCCCTTCCTCCTCCTCCTCCTCCTCCTCCTCTTCTTCTTCTCTGTATTTCTTTTCGTCTCTCTCTGTGTCGTGGGCCCAGGCCATAGTGTCGAGCATCTTCTTCTTCTTCTCTCCCTGTGTTTGCCGTTTCAGTGTGAACTGCTTCCAACTAATTACCCGTTCACTAACACACTGTTCCTCCCTTTTGTCCTCTTTTCCTGCTGCTGCTGTCGCTGCTTCTCCTCCATCATCCTCCATCCATCCATCCATCCACCCTGCCTCCCTCTCCCTCCTCACCATCCTCCTCTCTCCGGCTTCGTCTCTCTCTCTCTCTTTCTCTGTCTCTTCTCTTGGCGCTGCAGGAGCTGAAGGAGTTCAGCTGGGATCAGGTGAGGATCAGCTGCACTTTTTTTTTTTTTTTTGTCCTGAAAGTCAGAATTAACACAACATATTTGTCTGTAATTTTCATCCGGGGTGAGAGTCACTGCGGTGACTCATGACTTGCACCAGAAATCAAGCCAAGCGTGAATCAGCGTTGATCATCTGCGGTTGTCGTCCCCCTCCAGATACTGGCCTACGGCGATATGAATCACGAGTGGGTGGGCAACGACTGGCTGCCCAGCCTTGGCCTGCCGCAGTATCGCAGCTACTTCATGGAGTCCCTGGTGGACGCCCGCATGCTGGACCACCTGACCAAGAAGGAGCTGAGAGGACAGCTCAAGATGGTGGACAGCTTCCACAGGTAGAGATGTAAACTCACGTGTTGTCGCCTCTCGTGTTCGCGCTCTTCACCGATGACTCTTTGTGTGGCATGAGAAGGTGTGAAAACGGCTCAGGTGTGTGTCTCCAGGCTTCTCTCTTTACAAGACTCACAAAGGGTCAAAGGTGTTGGATTGTTAATGCTTTCTGAGTACATGTGAGAGTGGAAACACGTCCCAGGTTAACCTGCCTTGCACCGCTGACCCTCTCTGGTTCTTTGAACTCTCCCAGGGTCAGTTTGCATTATGGCATCATGTGCCTGAAGCGCCTGAACTACGATCGCAAGGAGCTGGAGCGGAGGCGAGAGGAGAGCGCCCACCAGAACAAAGGTGACCTCCTGCTTCTCTGCCATTATCTCATCATTCACGCCCCACATGTGGGACGGTTTCAGCACTGACTCCTGTGACCCTGTAAAACCAACTAATTAGTCCATTCATGCTGCGCTGTTGTCTTGTTCAAAGTATACCTCAGTGACTCACTTATTAGTCACTTATTTTCACAGTTATTGCTTTTATTGAGCCATTGCACATTATCCTGCATTTTACTATCACTTTGTCATTTTTATTAATTGTATTATTTATTACGTCACGTACAGGCAAATACTCAACATGTGGACATACAGGACACAGAAATGCAGTTGCAGTGATAAAGCACTTATCAGACATGAAAAGATTTGTTGCCTTGATGTCTGCATTTTTTAAGTTTTGGTTCATTAATATCCACGTTTTTGACAGTTTGGTGAACTAATATTCAGATTTTGACATTTTTGTGCCGTCATATTTAGGTTTTTTACGGTAATTTTGCAGGTTTTTGATGGTTCGGTGCACAACATTCAGGTTTTTGCAGTTTCTGTGTGATAATCTTAAGATTTTTTGACATTTAATTGTTTTATTTTTCAGTTGTTTCTTTTTTTTATGTTTTGGTGTGTTATTATACCGATTTTTGACTTTTTGATGCAATAATCTCCAGTTTTTTTTACATATTTTATAAATACGGCTGATGTTTTGTTTTTTTTTGTAAAGAATTTTCCGTCCAAAAAGACTGATTAGAAATTAGCGACCTTTTACTAACAAATATAACCCTTACATTTCAGCTTAAATGTGACCGAATTCTTACAAAGAACTTTTATCTACAGAAAGACTATTAAAGCTGAACTTTTGTATCCTCTGCCCATAAGATTGCATCATCTGCGTAAAGTCGTATAAATCATCTATTCAGCTTACAAGGTAGTAATGGAGGAGCTCATTAATTTATATAAATAGACATTGTAAATAAACAGAGTTGGTGTTATTACAAGTTATTGCATTATTAGTAGGTAACAAAACTCTTAAAAAGCCAGCAGACATAAAAGGAGAACAGAAAATGCTCAATAAACCATTAAAATAATTTACTTTCTTACATTCGCTTAAGGACATAAAATAAGAAACCCTTAATAATGTCAAACATTTCCTTTGATTTCTCCTGTTTCCCACCTTCCTGGGAGATGTTTGGACCACCCATTGGTTATTGTTTTTCCCCTCATCCTACTTAGCAGAGATTATGAGACACCGCCTTCTAGCTTGGTTTGGTAATGATTACACAAATGTCAGCAAGTTCAGTCATTAAGCAAACCTAAATCTCCTGCCCTCCATCCGCTGTGCTTTGGGATGCACATGTTGTGCATTTACAGTCAGTCCATCTTGGCTTCATCCTTGGAATAATTATACAGCTGAGGAGATTAACGGATTCTTGGTTTGTGTGATGATAAGTTTAGCCTGTTTCTTCCAAATGCAGAAAATAAAATACTATTTATCAGGATTTAACAGCTCAGCTAAGCAGACCTGCATGTTTATGGGTCCAGAAGTGAATACAATATTAAGAAAGCTGATAAAAGCAGTGAGCAGAGGGCTTACTGTTTGCAGATGGATGCCTTCCTTCCCTCCCTTCACCTTCTTCCCTTTTTGCCTCCCAGATGTGATGGTTTGGTCCAACGAACGTGTCATGTGCTGGGTGCAGACGATCGGTCTGAAGGAATACGCCGACAACCTCCGTGAGAGCGGCGTCCACGGAGCTCTGCTGGCTTTAGACGACACATTCGACTACACCGACCTGGCGCTGCTGCTGCAGATCCCAAATCAGAACACACAGGTGATGGACTGGGAGCCAGGGTCGCTGATGAAAACACTTTCTACATCAATAGGCTCTATAGTAAACACAGTGACCTGGTATTCATCCTAACTAGTAACCTATTGGATAGTCTGTGTTCTCCTGAAGGGGGATTCGTTTCCTGTTCCAACCCAAACATATAGATAACCAAACCACAACATGTAACACACAACATGATTTTCTCTGTCATATGCACATAATTGCAAACGATTATGGGTCTTACTGTGCTCAGAGCTGCAATGACAGAGAGGACAACACTTCTGCATGTGCAAGTTTTACCACATATGAAAGCACTCAGCTTTAAATAATAACACTTCACTAAATTTGTTTGTCATATGCGATTCATTTTCTTTTGTGCTGAATGCAAGATGTCTTCTTGACATAAAGGTTTCAAGTTTCTACAGCACACTTTTCTAATTTACATAATAGATCTTAAAATGAGATTTCAAATAAAGGCGGACATTTTCCAGTATCAAAGCTCAGACATCCAAGTGAAACAACAGTAAGTAAAACACATTTTTGACTGACAGAAAACTTTAACTCAACTTTAGTCGATATCTTGCAATTTGACTATATAGTCAGGCTTTTGTCAGGCCAAGGCTTTAAAGAGCTACTTGCAGATTTGCACAACATTTATACCTAATATTTCTTCGCCAGCTATTTGGATAATAGAATAGTCAATTTGAGTTATTTTTTGTGGGAAAAAAGTTTAAATTCTCTGATTCCAGCTTCATAAATGTGAATATTTCTCTTTCTTACCTTCTTTGCGACAGTAGACTGACTATCCGTAGGTTGTTGCCCAAAAGAAATTTGTCATCTTTTTTTCTGACTTTTTATTGACCAAACAAGTAACTGACTGATCGAAAATGAAAGTAATTGTAAGTTGCAGCCCTATTTGGAAAGTCAGGACATTGACTCCGCAGTTCTCCTAAAAGGAAAATAATGGAGCTAGCTTTCCTGTTTGGGTGTATTTTGTGCAGGTGAAGAGACAAGACTTGATATAATATTGACAATATTAGGTGGATATTGTCCAAAGTCCCTTCTTTTAAATCAATACAATGGTTTTATTTCCTAAGATAGAAAGAAATAGGACCAAATCTGCTTTGTGGACAAAAGCGTTCAAAGTAAAAATGCAGGGGTTTTGATTTCAGCCATGAAAGTCCAACCTTTGTTGGGAACCTTTGTTGCATCTCCATCATTTCATGTCATCTGTCTGCTTTCTGTAATAATGGTTTGAAAACCCCGGCAACCCTTAACAGAAAAAACAACATGGATTTAAACCTTTGGAACCCCAAAACGTACTGGTGGATTTTAAGGGAAAAGACATGTTACCTTAAAACTTAACCAAAATTAAGCTTAAATCGATGATATTTCACCTTAACCCATGATGAGAAATCTGCCAAAAATAAACCATTTTAAAGAACTAGATTCTGTAAAAATAAAATAAATCATTCAGCATTCCTCTTTGCATCCATTACGCCATTTGTGACTCAGCTATGCTCAGTAGTGATGTGAAAAAAAGTGAGGAACTTTTCAACTGGGTTGAACTGCAGGCAGTGTTTACCCATAGCAGATAGGCAACAAGTACAGAATCAAATTAGAAATAAATACCAGTAGTATGTAGATCCACCATATTATTTTCTAGTGATGGTAACAACTATTGACACCAGGAAAAATGTAGTGCATGTTGATTTCAGTTTATTCAGATTTTGTAAAATGAATAATGATACTGCACTTAAGAACATTTTTGAGATCTTTCTACTTCTAGCAATTGTTGTGCTGTTTCCATAGAAGTGCAGGACTTTATATTGCAGTGAAAAATGAGCCCAGAGTGAGTAAAAATGTAACAGGAGCAAAAAAAAAAACAACAAAAAAAAACAGCCAGAAATTGCTTAGGGTTCAGAGGGCTTAAGCAGGCGTGATATTAAAACAAGAACTAATGAATGCCATCACCACAGAGTCATCTTGAAAATGTGTCCAAACCAATCTTAAAGCTCTGCATCACCTCTGTCCTGCAGGCCAGACAGCTCCTGGAGCAAGAATACAACTCCCTCATCTCCATGGGAACAGAGAGACGGCCTGATGAGGTCAGCCTGCTCATCTTTTTGAGAAAAATAAACAAGTTTGAGGTTTGCACGAGCGGCCATCTTTTGGTTCACACACTCTGTCCATCGTGTCTGGCAGGATGGAACTAAGACGTTCACCCGCTCGCCCTCCTGGAGGAAGATGTTTAGGGAGAAGGACCTTCGGGGCGTGACCTCTGACTCCGCCGAGACGCTGCCTGCTAACTTCCGTGCCTCAGCCATCTCCACGCCCTCCGTTACCCTGAGAAAGGTCCAGAGTGACGGTGAGTAGGAGCCGCGACCTCTGACACCTCCCGCTCTCATATTCGCGTTTGTTCAGCCCCTGCGAGCCCCTCGAGGCGCTTCTCAATTTAGACGATGTGTGAAAACCTGTTACTCTATATGGCGTTGCTTCACATGAAGAGCACGTCAGGAATCGGAGCAAAAGGTCGCGAGCTGCGATCAGGTGCAGCGGCTCTCTTCACAAGTGAGTCGTGTGTTTACGTCTTTTAATTCTTGGGACTGTGCCTCAAACAGAAGCATTTGTCTTCAGCCAGCAGATGTTATATAAGACGCTGCCAATGCAAAGCCACAATCGCATGCACGGAGCAGTTGGTTGCTTTCATGCTACTCTGCTATTAGTTTGCCAGTGGAATTTTCTGTTTCCTTTAACGGAGGAACTGACAATAACAAGGAACAGACGCTTCAAAGTACAGAGGAAGACGATTATCCCTCATTCCACTTCATAATAGCAATGCCTCTGGAAGGTCAGTGCCGTTTAAGACGCTGCAGGTACGATAATAACCCCGTCTGTGTTTGTCTCTCGGTCTGCTTCACAGCCAGCTCTGGTGCCCGGGGTGAATCTGCCTCAGTGAGGACGTACTCCTGTTGAGGGGCTGAGGTGAGAACCGCTTTAATTAAAACTGTCTCATCCTTGCAGAGTTTCATCTGAGACAAACAGTTTCTCTCAAGCGTCGGAGATGGCTTGCACATGTGTCAAGCACATCTCTTTGAACCTTGTTTTATGCATTTGTTTGTCGTAGCGGATTGGTTTAAGCCTGGGATTTTAGTAGTTTTCCCCTAAGGTCTTTAAGTGGTTGGTTTGGTTAGTGGGGATTTAAGCAGAGTTGAATCAAGGCCACGGAAGCAGTGACGTGGCAATAACGTTGTTTCTCTCCTCAGGGCGCCGACTGGATTGGACTAGAGGACCCTCTCGCTCATCCGCGGAGAAAGAAGCAATGAATATATCCATTTAACTTAAAAATAAATCTATCAGTCTGACCATTCTGCAATAACAGAAGCGAAGGAATGAAAGGGGGAAAATTAAGAACGTATGAATGTATTTTCCGACCAGATCAGTGGGAAGGTTGACTGCTGTTTTCTCTCTCCGCCTCTCTCCTCCTGTCTTTGCTCTTCCTCTCTGTGAATTCAAAGGAAAACGCCGGCGTTGGTCACTTCGGTGCAGGTTTCACCTCTTTTCATTCCTGTCTGCACACAGTCGGCAGAGTTGGCAATATCAGGGCTCATTTTCCTCCCTTCAGAGGAAACCACTCGCTGCCATTTATTGTCTTACAGTTCGAAAAACAGATCAACATGTCGCCTTACGACTTCTGCTCGGCAGCAGGTGTTTTTAACGAGGGCCGGGGCAGAAGTTAACCTCACCGTAAAGATTTTAAAACCGGGAAGGATGTTTTGGGAGGGGTGGAATGGTTAGATAGACGTGTCATAAACAACACCGGTGTTCTCCTTCCTGATGAAGAGTCGGCCGGTGTCCAGTGTCAGCCATTGTGGCTCCACTGTCGGCCTCTATGGGCCTGTCAGGGGCGTCTAAGTGTCCCCAATTGGTCGGGGTGGTGTTGTAAAACATCTGAATTCAGCTCCGGCCACATCAGAGGGACCCTCCTCACGCTTTGTCTGCTGGCACCTTGAAAGCCGATAGTCTGAGTAATCTCTTTTGAAAGGAGCCCATTATGGAGATCAAAGCGGCGAGCTGGATGGGATGGAGGCGGAGGAAGGCCACGGAGGCATTGTGTTCGATGACTTCATGATGTCGGTGGTGGCAGGACGTCAATTAGGTTAGTGTTGGTACCACTTTCTAAGAAGGCGCTCATTACCAAGGGTTTATAAGTTCTGGCTTTATTGAAGTTAAAGGGGCACTTAACTGTAATCACGACACTCAACCTGTCCAAACAGTTCTGTGGTTACCTCATCCCTGGCTCGAGACTTTTTAACAGAGATCCTGCATTACATTCGAGTGTTGAGATGGGAGGGCTCACTGAAAGAAGCTTAGCTGTGTTTCAATATAACTGTAAAGCTAAAGTAAAGCTAGCTTTTGAAATGTTGCAAAAAAATTAGTTAACAAAGAAAATGGCATTGAAGCTTGTTAAGCGCTTTAGAGTGAACGCTTAGTATTGTCAGAAGGTGGCAGTGTAGGCTACATTAGCTGTAATAAACACAGTAGAAGAAGCCACTAAATAAATCTCAAAGTTGAAGAAACAAGTAACATACCACCTATGAGAAAAAACATTGATAAAAGTCTTGAGGAATTGTTTTCAGTCTGCAGAGTTTCTTTCATGTCAGCTGGTCTCGGTTAATTTCATGCTATTCGGAGATGAAAAAAACTAAGACATAGAAACAGCTAAAAAGTTGTAAAAAATAAATGTTCACTATGTCAGAACTTATTCCGAAAAGGTCTTTTCATCTCCAATGAAGCATTAACTTCCAAAAAAATGCAAAAAACCAACTCAAAACCTTTTTTTTCTGTTTGTTTTTTGCAACATTTGCTACAAACTACATTTCCATTGACTTTTTTCTACTGCGATACTTCAAAATGCACGCAGAAATACGGAATGATTTTAACCCTTGAGTCGGGATGTTCCTAAACTTTTCTGTCCCTGACTCCAACTATCACCAGAGGCAATTAAATTTGACTATTTTTATTGTTAGCAGCAACTACAGCTAAAATATGCTATTTCCAATTTTTATGACCTCCACTTAGTGTCTCCTGACTCCTCCAGGGGTATTGACCCACAGGTTGGGAACCACTGCTCTAAGTAATACTAAATAGTTGTAATTACAATTTATTACATATCATATTGTCTATTTAGCGGTGAAAAGCTACTAATAAGTTATGAAAAAACATTCTTTGTTCCATCAAAGCTTTATAAATTGAATGCTCAAAAAATTACGGAATTTACTGGAAAAAAAAACATATTGAGAATTTCTGAAGAGTTTTAAGTACAGACTTGGTAGTTTGGTGTGAATAAGACTGTGCTCTAAAATGGAGTTTAAGGTTCTTGCACTGCAGCAATACAGGATATGTGGAGTTAAAAATGCTAATAAATAAACATGTTTCTGTGAATTAAAGAGCAAAATAGAAAGAAAATTATTCAAGGACAGAATACACACTAGAAAAAAATGGATTTTCACAATTTTGTAAGCCTAAAAGTTCAGCTGAACAATAAAAATGCCATTAATTGCAAACTAAAAGCCCCGTATTAGGGATGTCTGACTAAAAAGTGGTACCCGGGTTTATAAATACACGAAGGAAGGTTTGTTACTGAGGTCAGACTCCTCACTGGACCTCCACAATGTCATATCGGGAGTTTTATGACTTGTAATCATCAGCTCAGGGTCTGCGGTAATCGTGATGATGGGAGAGGCGACAGAGAGACCAAACAGCAACTCAAAAGGAGGCGAGAAAAAACAAGACGGAAAAAAAAAAAAAAGGATGGACAGAAGCCGGTCATTTTACTGCACACACAAGCCATAACAGAAACTAAGAGCTCTCTTTGTGGGAGGGAGGGGTGAGACCAGAGAGAGACAGGAGGGGAGGCCAAGCCCGAGGACGTCCAGGAAACAAAAACCTTTAGCCTCTGTGTTTACGATGCATGTCAAATAAACGACAATGACCTAAAAACATTTTTTTGGTAGTGAAGATGATATGAGGTGTCGTTAAAAAAATATATATCTGTATGATAAACCTACAGGGGAGGGGAGCCTGGGGATCAATTTGTAAAATGTGTGTATTTTTTTCAGTTGTATTTTTGATTTTTTACGATAACTATTTATTTTCTTTAGGTATGTATTGGACAAATGTATGTACATGTTCCGTTCCTTCTCGACTTCATTTGAACTAGTTTTAAAAGTAAATATGGAAAATGGTCATTCAAATACGCTACTGTATGTGTACATTTTGAGAACAAATTGTGCAATGATTTAACAGATTTCCATGATTAAAGTGATAGTAATACAAATTGAAAATATCATCTGGAAAATAAAGAGTAATGATGATGATGATAATGAAAATGGTGATGTAAAAGAGAAAAAAAAAAAATAAAGCGATCCAGGTGGATCTGCTGATCATCGCAAACTTTCCCCGTTTTACTTTTTACTTATTAATCATACTTTACTCAAGTATTGTTCCTAAGTACAACTTAGAAGCACAGCACTGAATAATATTACAAGTTTGTTAGTTTATGATTCAATGCAAATATTGTATTTTTTTACAAACAAAATTTGCAGAACCTTTGCTTATGATGGAGGATGTTTAGATCTCTGGCTTTGATCTCGATCGTTCTTCCACCTCTGACAGCGTCTTGAAACCGCAAAATGAAATTTCTGACTCATGATGAACAGCATAGCGCTTTTGGAATTCACTTCCGCATCTACATGAGTTAAGTTGTGAGAGAACACTGAGTACAAAGATCCTTTATTACCATGTTTGGCAGGCCAACTGAACAAACCAGCAGATGGTATAATTACCTTGTTTAGGTGTCATTCGTATAATTTACAAACCGCATAGTTTTTACATTCATGAACCACATTTAACAAGTCCCACAGACACAGATGTATCCTGCAGCAAATCATCGGCTTGACTGTGCTAAAATGTGCCCATGCTGTTTGTAAGCATTCGTTGTAATCCACAGGAGTTCGGAGCAGTAAAATGAAGCCTCAGTAGGTGGCGCTGCTTCCTCTTACAAGCCGAGCGGCCCAGAGGCTGGAATTATCATCAGACACTGGAGAGACCTACTACTCCACGAAGACTTCTTCTATAAATACACACAGATATACATAGCTTCATACATAAAGGTATACTGGTGTCATATTGTACACATATATATAAAGGAATATATTAATATCAAAGACATACACATGCTTACATACTAACCAAAAATAACTTAGATTATGAAAGATAAATCATACAAAAACAGTACTTCTTAAAAGTCAAATCTCTATATATGACATTTTTCCCTAAGATCTAGTATTGAGGTCTTCTCGTTTTTTTTGTTTTAAAAGTCAGTGGTAGAGGGAGGCAGCGATGGAAAAAGAGTGGCTTAATGCAGGGAGAGGGAAAGTGCACACAGAAGGATGTCACAGCTGCTCTGCTCTGTGTCACTTTCTACTTCCTGCCATCTCTCCTTCTCCCTCTTTCAGCCTCTCCCCCTCCCCATCAGGACCTCCCTCCCCATCGGCTGGTTCGCTCTGGACAGCAGCACACAGACGCAGGACGAGTCGATCCGGATCCACCTCCATCCGGTTCTGTTGTTTTCATCTTTGGTGAGCGCCCGCACGAACGACTCCTTGGCTTTGCACTCGCTCTTCCACTGTTTCTTATCCACGCCCAGGCAGCCGGCCCCGGCCACGCCTGTCCCCGTGGATCTCGCCGAAGAAGCGCCCTTCGACCTGTCGCTTGGCTGCTCGGCCTGGCGGCAGCGAGTCTCAAAGAAGTACTGTTTGAGCGGTCCAGTCTGAGTCTGGATTTCCTGCAAGATGGTGACCGTTTTTCCATAGGAGTCGATGGCGGTCTTCTTGTCGGTCACCCAAACGCTCTCCGACTCGCACACAGACTTCTCCCCTCTCCGTCTGTCGATCAAGTGCGAGCGTTTGTCCCTTTTGACGGGCCGGACGACCTCTGCCCAGCTCGGCGTCATGCTCTTGTCGAGGGCGCGGTCGCCGTGACCCTCGATGCGTCCGTCCGTGTCCTCCTGGTCCTCGCCGTCCACGTCCTCCTCCTCCAGCAGGCCATTCTCCAGCATGAGCAGAAGAGGCGGGTGTTCCGGAGGCGACGGGGAGGGCGAGAACAGGACTCGAGGGTGAGTGTCCAGAAACATCTCATCTCCTTCTCTGAAAGCATCCAGACCCAGCCCTGCCTCCAAGCTCTCCTCAGTCGGACCTCCTCCCGGTGTCCGCTGGCTGTCCGGTGCGTCTCCGGGCTGCTGTGCCGGAGCAGTCGGCGCTCTCTGAACCTTCAGTGCAGCAGCAGGTGTGACAGCATCATGGTTTCCCACTGCAGAAACCTGCAGCGTTCTGTCTGTGGAGTCCTGAACATTCTCCTTCTTGGCAAAGTCCACAAAACTGGAGTGATCTTGCCTGCTGATGCTGTCAGCTTTGTAGTCCTTTGGTAGAGAATTATCCTCAGATATATCCTCGGTCCTGAGTGTTCCTCCTCCTGCGGGAACATCCAAACTGCTCTTACCATCCCTGCCTGAGTTGCTATGTGACTGGTAGGTTCTGTGATGCTCCACTCTGAACGTGGAAGTCTCTTCGCGCGTGGAGGGTTTCACAAAATCCTCGGGGTTCTGGGGGTCCTGTCTGCTGGCGTGTCGGCTGAGAGCGGCAGCCATGTTGTAGTCCAATTGCGAGGCACTTCCATTGAAGCTGTAGTCCACGAGGGGAGCCGCTGCGTCCTGACGGTGCTCTCTGCGCTTGTCGAAGCCAGGCTGTGTGGTCGCGGCAGCAATCCTGGACACGGGGTTGTGAGGGAAGGGCAGGGCCGAGGCGATCACCATGGCAACCAGGGGAAGCCAGTGCATCACTCCCAAGACGTATCAGCTGGTGTTTGAAAACAGACACAGAGGAAGAGAGACGCGGCGTTATTTTACACAATTGCGGCTTATACAGTTAAACCAATTAAAATGTAAAATGAGAGGTTTTACTGGTGGCCTGCAGCTTTATGGAGCTTTAACTGCTGAGGTATGGCTTTAAAATCTTGGCAGAACTTGTGGAAAAACAGGACCAAGAGGAGGAAAGTCGCCCTGTGTTTCCTCGTGTGGAGTTCAGCTACAAATGCAGCCGATGGTGGAGAGCTGACCTTCATAGGGAGACACTGACAACCTGGTATGTGCGCAAGTTAGAAACTTTACAGCCAAAGGAAATGGATTAAAAAGACATCTGCAACCCGAGAAAACAAGCCGCCCCCTTCAACCTCTAAGACCGCGATTTCTTTTCTTTCTTTTTTTCCATTCTGTTGTTAAAAGCTTTTCTAAGATTCAAGATTCTCTCTGCATTAAACACATCTACTTGTCACAACACACTCAATACAAGAAAGCGCGCCAGCGTAGCAGAACAGTCTTTACCTGATCCCACCTGGGCTGTGGGGGAATTTGTTTGGCTGACCCTGATATAATACTCTACATCTGCTGCCTTTGACTGGGAGAGATTTAGAGACAGAGTGAGCACTATTGTAAACGTCCTGCCTGCCATAACCTGCATTATCTAAACTCTGTGCTGCTTGTAATCACAAAAAAGATTAGTGGTGCTTTTGTGCAGCAAAAATATGGAACAAATACTGAATAATTCCTTTAGGAGGTCGAGTAACGAAACAGGAGGTTTGCAAAAGCAGGAGAGAGATTTAGATTGTCAGAGGCAGCACAGTGTGTCATTAAAATGCTATGAAAGTGTATTTTAGAGCTGCAGCGTTTGATCAGTTTTTGATTAGCTGATCTGCAGAACTATTTGATAAACAATTGTACGAACTGTTTTCTTGTAAAGCTGTTTAAATGTGTCTGATTTGTTTGATAAGTGCTGTATGAGTAGTTTGATTGGGATTTGAATTGAAGCACGGACTAAAGGCGATATTTTAAAATGTTCTTCTGCAATTGGACCAACATTATTTTTTGATTTTCTACAGACCAAAGATTTAGTTGATTAAATGCAAAAACAACCTGCTAATTACGTTTTGTTTTGGAGCCTAAACTACATGTTATCTGCGGCCCCAATGGGATAACCACTCAAACCCCAAAAACTGAGCGACGTGTTTGAAAGGCACGTTTTCTTTAAAAAATAGAAATTTAAAAAAAGGTTAATTACACCATTTATCAAAGCCAGAGGCTGTGAAAACAGAAAGAATCTTTGGATTTTCAGTTTTCCGACCATCCTTAACCAGTTAACAAAATCTAAAAAGAACATCTTGATATTTCAGGAAAATGACTTTTTCCATGTCTCATTTAAAAGTGTTTTTCAAAATAAACCATTTGTAGAAACCAAATTCTGTAGGAAAAAAAAAAAGCTTCTCGCCGCAACTGTGATTCAACGATTGACGCAACGATTGACGCAACGAGTGACGCAACGAGTGACTCAGCTGTGACCAACAGTGACTTGACAAAAATTCAGGAACTACTTGGCTAAACTGCAGCCTGTGTCTACACGGAACAAATAGAAGACAAATATAGGAAACAAGTTAAAAATGTAATTAGTAAATTAACTTTAGTATGT
>NW_007578861.1:162058-195170 GCF_000690725.1 Stegastes partitus
GCAAGAAACGCCCGGAAACTTCTGCTTGGAGTTCAGAATTTGTGAAATTTAAATACAGCAAATACAATATGAATTTGATATCTAAAATCAAAAATTCTGAAATTAGTGTTCATCTAAGTTGTATTATCTATAACTTAGTGATACATCTGCTGCTCATATTTGGTGTGATGCTGCGTTAAATAGTGACTAACTGAAAAGTCATTACAATAACTATTACACAACTATATGATGCTATTATAAAAGCACTCCCTCACGTTTAAGCCAAACGTAAACATGAATTAGGCCTTTCCGTTGCATGAGTATGTCTAGTCTGACATCATTTCGAAGAAACAAAAAAGTCATGAGTCGACCAGAGGTGAATCATGTGCGTTTCAACGATAAGTTGCGCAGTGACTCACGGCAGAAATATTCCAGTCACCCGTCCATGTGGCAGGTACACCGGGACGGCATTGAGAAGCCTACGCAACGCAGATTTAGTTATCTGTCTGAAAGCAGGGAGGAGGTCACTTGGAAAGAGTTAAAATAGGTGGAATGATCAGAATGTGAGAGATGCAGCTTCAGTGGCGAGGCTCCTTCACGGTTTCCTCAGGCGGCGAGGAGTCAAAAATAACACGCAGGGGAAGAAAGAACGAGTGCATTCGGTGTTTGTCTGTGTGGGTGAGTGGATGCATCATCAGAGGGCTTCGGTGTGAACAAGGTGAATGAGTGACAAAACAAAATCCTTCCCGTGACAGGAGCTGTAGTCAGCGGGGCCACACCCTGGACACAATGCAGAGTGGCAAGGTTTGGTTGACACATCACTCATGCTGACAATAAATCAAAGTGTGTCGAGCTTCCTGTTTGCTCAGACCACTGATCCACGGAGCAGGCCTGCCAAATGCTGTGTGATGAAAGCAAATTAAACGATAAATCTAACTGTTAACACACCCCTGCAGCGCGGAGAGGCCTGCCGAGGGCTGAAAACACAGCGTGCAGCAAAGGTTTAGTGACGGAGGTGGTTCAGGGTGAATATCCAGGAGGGGTTGTGCTACTAGTACATGTTGTAGGGGAGCTTCTTCAGGGCTTCCTGGGAGCCTTCAGACAGGAGGCAGGCAGACTCTCTAAGTGGTTTCTTTGTAAAACAGCAGCAGCACTTCATCACCACGCTCCATTTACTACAATGACACGCATCATTTACGCTCCCTGCGAGGCCAGAGGAGGACCACGACGTTCTCCCGGCGGCTGGACCCGACCCAAGCCCTCCCAATCCCCCCTGCAGACACACACATCCCCGACTCTCTGAACCCAAAACCTCCCTCAGCGAGTAAAACCCCACTCAGCACGGCACACTTGTGTTAATCCTAATCTCCGTGGCCTGAACTCCTTCTAAATGAGCGCAGGAAGAATACCCTGAAACCACAGGACAGCCTGAACAAACAGAGCAACCAGCTCATCAAGCAACAATCCGTGAATAAACACACTAAACAGACTAAACGATGACATTAACAGTGAGGCCTCTGTGAACTCCAGCAGCTCTGATTATTAATTAGATCCACTCAGATGTGTTTATTAGATGTTCAGAAGCCTGCACTGGGAATCATTTTAGGTTTGTTCAACTTAAAAACACGAGTTAAATAAACTTCATTTGAATAATTAGTACAACGTTATCTTGTGAGCTTTGAAATTGACTTTTTAAGTTCAGTCAGTTTAAGATATTGTTACAGTAACTTGCTTTCCTTTTACTTTCCTTTTTGTATTATTTGACTTGAAGAAGTTTGTGTTGAAATCTTTTTTTTTTTTTAACAAAAGACAGCACGCGAGGCTGCTTCTAGTTTCTTTGTTTTACAATAAGTCTTCTGAGGCTGAATTCAACAGTAACCGTCCTCATGGTTTGTTTTCATTCTTATGTAAATGACAAACAGCAAGTTTCACTTTGAATTCAAGCTCAAATTTGAACTTTTCAGCAATGCATGTTGGGAAGTCTGTTTGTGTTCAAGTTTAGATTCTTTTAAAAACTTAATTTAACGTCCTGATCAAAGTCTCTGCTGTAGATTAATGCATAACAATTTTATATTTTATGTTGAAACAACTTGAAATTTGTATACTTCTGTCAGAAAGGGTGAGTTAACTAAAATCCTGTTTAATGTTCTACAGCGTAGAGACGCAAACTGTGCAATGCAACATTCCCAAAAGATACAAGTGAGACGACGTCAGGGAGCATATTTATGTGACAGTTATTTCACTTTGTTTTCAACTAGTCCTCCCCGCTTCGGTCCCTTTGAATCGCTCTTTAGTATTAGATTTCACAAGTATAGTTATTAGTTCATCTAAATCAGTTTTTCTTGTTTTTTAATATATACAGCTATTTGAGGAACCAAAAAAAAAAGGTAAGGCAGTCTGCAGCTGATGTTTGTTTTTTGCAACTGACTCATTCGCTAATTCATTTTTTGATTAAATCTGGTCAATAAAACACACAAATATGTGGAAAAATGCCTATTACAACCCACAAGATTAACATTTATTACAGTGTAAGGATTGGAGAAGCTGCCACCTGAGAAAGTTTTTGCTTGAGAAATGACAACAGCCTCTTATTTTGCGTCCATTAAATTAGCACGAAACACATAAATTAAATCTGCAGAAGCTTTGCTTGAAAGCATAGCAAGAAAACTTGAACATACAGCATAAACAACACAGGAAAGTGTATCTTGGGGAGCTCTGGCTCCTGGTAAATTGGTCTGACTCCTGTTTTGAGCGTTGCCAGTGTGAATCGCAGGGGTTTAATCCAGATCAGACAGCGTGAGTGAAGTCATTGGGGGGAATGATGGTGCGGAGGGCCTCTGGCTGCAAGACCCTCCCCAGGAAACAGATGCCATAAAGCAGCTCCACACCTGGCAGTGACTACTGTGCTATTAGCCTGTTTACAAAGTAATCCCCTCCTCATGTGTGGCTGATGTCAGACACTGACAGAGAGTTAATGCTTTCAGTCTTAGTGTCCTCGTCCTAATCCTGCCTCTTTGAAGTTCTGTAACCTAAAAGTGATGTCCGGAGGCCGGCTGACTGCAGGAAATTTCCCTAAAAACAGTTTGCACCTCATGTCACATCTTTCAGCAGATTTTATGACAGCGTCAGTCTGACTAAGCTGTCTGACATGCATCCACTGGAAACAACAGGAGTGGCGGTGACTCCATGTGACATGGAAAAAAACGTGCAGGTAAATGTTTGTCCTCCATCTCACTTTATTTTTTTCGATCTCCCCCTCCTCTTTCTCTACAGTAAAAGCCTCACATGTGCTCATTTACAACGCCTTGCTGCCCCACTGTGCAAACAGCCCATTAATTCCAGGTCTCTGATTGTTTCATAGCATGCTCGGCCTGCAGGATCCAGCCCCTTCCTCCTCTCCAGCCTCTTTTATTTTTTTTTCTTTACTGCATATCAGGGACACCTCTTTTAAATCACTTTCACACACAGGATGACACTACGGAGGAGGTGCATGCACAAGAACACAGCTTTCACAGTGTGATGAAACATGCTGCAAGTGACCCCACAGAGAATTTAAAAGCTGCAGTAAATGAATGTATAATCTTTGTGATCATTTTACCTGCACTTTCACCCCCCAAAAAAGAAAAAAGAAAAAAAAAAACCTCCTACAGAGTCTATCCAGCTCTTGATCTGCGAACAATAAGGAATTAAAAGATCAGCTGCAGGTATGTTTTCAATGGCAACCTGGTGTTTGTGATCTACCTGCGGGTTTGGATTGTTAGTCGGTAGCTCTCACCTCACCTGAGTGACTGCCAACCAAAACAAAATGTGGAAAGTCCTACAAGTGCACCAGTGCCAAGCAAAATGCAATTTGAAACAGAGATGTGAGTGTGTCAAGTGTTTTCGGTTTTGCAACACTTGAGACGAGCTGTGGAATCAATACAACTAAATACATTAAATTAAATTGCAATGCGTGTATATATAATACATTTAAAAAAAAAAGATCCAGCTTGGTTGTGTCTGCATGTGAGTAAGAAGTAGAGCTGATAAATACAGTTTTTGTACCCAAAATGGTCAATAAACTGACCTAATTAAGCAGTTGCTCGCATTATGTAACTACTCGTGTATTTTACAGATGGCACACTTTAATAAATCAGTAAATATGTGCGTGTATTCATTTTTACAGCACACTTGAAGGCCTCCGGGTGTGATCTGGAGACGTACCGTTTAGGTGAGATCCGGACCCCGCGTCCTTCCAGCTGACACCACATTGATTATAGAGTCCTGTCGCCAGTTGCTTAACTGGTTTAAAGAAATTAACTCACAAAATACTCTCGCACGTCAACAGCAGAACTAATCACATACATTTCTTTCTTCTTTTAATAGTCCGTGACATCGCATGTGCACCCCAGAAAAAAAAAAAAGAAAAAAAACTCCGACGAGGAAAAAATGGAAAGTAACCACAAAACTTGTCTCTCCTGTCCGCGAGCGCTTCCACTCTGAGGAGGGAGGGTGGCTGCGTTAAAATGTTGTTTGTAAATAAAACTAGCAACAACAAGAAAAAAAAAGAACTAAAATGCTAGATAGTCCACGAGTTGTGACTCCTCCAAGGCGGTTCAAATGTGTGAACGGAGAAGCGGAGCGGTCAAGAAAGTTGTGCCAAATGTTTTAAGATCCGAACTCCGCCTGAAACGCGTAAAGTCCGACGAACATTTAAGCTAGCGTCACCTGGATGGGCAGCTTCCGTGTGCGGCTGTCAAAATAAAACGACACGCTGTCGAATCCGAACTGCGATTGAGCGGCGAAGTCGCGACGGCGCTTTTATTTTTTCAGTCAACCGCGAGCTACTTCCAGCGCTAGCCTCCTTTAGCTGCCGCTAGCTCGACGCAGCTAACGACTCCGGTTTCTGTTGGGAAGCGCAGAGACGAGCTTTCTTCCTCAGGAGGTCAGTATATTGAGAGGAGACCCACAACATTAAACGAGTAACATCTGTGAGAGCAGATGTATGCAAGAACCGCCTCTTAGACATTAATAGAAAACAGTTTTCCAAGATTTAGCGAGCGTCATTAGCCCAAAAAAAAGGTCGCAGTTTGTTGCTAACTTCTCGATATGCAAATTTAAGTGCGTGACTGAGACTTTTTTTTTTTTTTTTTTTTTAACCGTAACCCCCCCCCCCTTTTTTTCACTCCTGCCACACACTTCTCAAGAAATCCGTCTGGTAAATTACCGGCAGCGGTATTGGCCCGGTGCCACGTGTTGTGAGTTCATTATGTGGTGGTAACAGACAGTGCAAATTATTACAAACAAGCTGTAGCGAGGCTGGGATTGTTCAGGGTCCTCCGGTCTGCAAAGTGCACTGGGCTGCAACGTGATACCCGTTTGGCACAATCCAACCTGAGGATGTAACCTTAGTTTTAATGCCAGATCCGAGTATGTTTGCAGATTGCTTCCTGCCTGCTTGTGCCAGATTTTTTGGTAGATGCGAACATGAGTTGTTTTGGCACCTGAAGGAGGTCAAAAAATACTCATGTGGCAAACCAAATCCAGGGATTAAGTTTATATAGGTAAAATAAAAATATGCTGTATACTCTGACAAACGATTTAAACTTACTACTTACTCATATGGGGGTCCTGGGTGCTGGAAAGTACATTTACTTAAGTGCTGTTCAGAAAGATAATTCAGAGTTTACTTGAGTATTTTCATTTCCTGGCAACTATTGTGCTTGTAGATACTAGTTATTCTGCAAAATGGACTCATAACATAAACTATGAAGTAATATTATAAGTTAAGATTGAACTTTATTGATCCCTGAGGGGAAATTTCCAAGTAACCCAGCAGACAAACTATACAGTGCATAAAAATGTTGGAAGTTTTCCTTTATTTACCTTTCAACATTGAGTCATTTACAACAACAAAAACAGTTCTGTCAAAGTGAAAGCAGATCTGTACAAAGCAATGTCAATAAATTAAACATATTAAATGTAAAACAACTGATTGCGTAAATGTTCAAGTCAGTATTTAGTTGGATGCACCTTTGAGCTTGTGTGGACGGTCTCAGAGTTTCTCGTCTGGACGCGGCAGTTTTGCCCCATTTTTCTTTGCACAACTGCTCAAGCTGTCAGGTTGCACAGGGATTGTATATGAACAGTCCTTTTCAAGTCCTGCCACAAATTCTTAGTTTGATTGAAGTCTGGGCTCTGACTCAGCCACCCAAGAACATTCCCCTTGTTGTCTTTAAACCATTTCTGTGTAGCTTCAGCTGTATGCTTCAGGTCATTGCTGGAAAACAAATGTTCTCCCAAGTGGCCTTTCTCTTGCAGACTAAATCAGGTTGTTCTCCAGGATTTTCCTATACCCTGCTGGATTCATTTTAGCCTCCACCTTTACAAGTCTTCCAGGACCTGCTGCTGAAAAGCATGTTATGATGCTGCCACCACCATGCTTCACAGTGGGGATGGTGTGTTTGTGATGATGTGCAGTGTTTGGTGTCTATCAAACATATTGTCACATCTAAGGACCAGAAAGCTCCGGTTTGGTCTCATCAGACCAAAGAATGTTCCTCCTGTTTACTTCAGGGTCTTCCACATGTCTTCTGGTGACCTCAAGTCAGATTTTTTTCAACAGTGGCTTTCTCTTTGCCACTCTCCTATAAAGTTTTGACTGGTGAAGAACAGGCAACAGTTGCTATATTCACAGTATCTCAGCTGCTACAGCTTGCAAAGTAGAGGACTCATATGTGTCTTGATGGCCCCCCTCACTTGTGTCTTTCTTGCACGATTACTCAGTTTTTGGTTACTTCCTGTTGCAGGCAAATTTACAGATATGCCATATTTCTTTAAGTTCTCACTGATGGATTCAGGGACACACACTCCATCCCCTGACCCACACTTTTCAATAACATATTCACAAATTTGCTTGGAGTGTTCTGTTGTGTTCATGGAGTGACTATATCCAGGAGTACTAATTCACCAGTGACTGCACTTTTCAGATACAGGAGTCTTTTTACTATAATCACTTCAGACACCTTTACTGTACTCAGATGATCTTTATTTCACTAACTGTGTGACTTCTAGCACCAAGTGGCTGCACCTGTCTTAAAGTGTGTTGTCAGTTTAAAAGGGGTCAATACTTATGTCACTTATTTTACAGTTTTTTTTTTTTTCAATTAATTGGCATTATTGACTTTATAGAAATCAGTGTTCACTTTGAAAGTTTTTTTTTTTCTTGTCGAAAAATCCAAAGTAAATTGATCATGACTCAATGTTGAAAATCAGTTAAAGGGAAAAACCTTTTATAGGTTCTGTATCACATTTAGCAGCTTTACTGTTACTATTTTTTGTATATTTTGATGCTAATACTTTGGTACTTTTACTTAGGTGCAAGATCTAATGTGCAAATTAGATGTTTGTCTGGTCTTCTTGGCCAGATCTCCCTCGAAAAAGAGATTTTAATCTAAAGACACATCTTGGTTCAATAAAAAATACATCTTAAATAAATCCCAGCCCTGACCCCCGTCACTCCAGCGATCCTTGTGTTTTCTAAACCCCACATCCTGAAATATATACCATATACTACAAGCGTGACAATTCCAGTCACAAGTGATAACGACTAATTTCCTTTCATTTTATGAGACCTCTTAAATGGTTAGAAAACAACCTTTATATGGATGTTTAAGGGATTTACCTCCCTCGTGTGTCCTCGTTCTCATCCCAGATGCCAACAATGAACTTTTTATTATTTCCTATTAAGTGCTGTGCAAAAACAAATTCTAATATTTATTGACACTGCAGGCAAAAAAACAGGTGTCTGGTTGTTGGTGCAGATCCAAATCCTGCAAGCTTTTAAACGATCAAATATTGCAACATGGAGCATTTCTTAACACATTTTTGCCATACTTGTGTGCTGACATTTTTATTTTTTTTTTATCTGTTATTATGTGTGTTTTGATGCATCCAGAATAAGATTAAACATGGTCCTAACTCCCCCTCAGAGATCCATCATCGATGGTGCGGTGTTTTTTTGTGCAACATGTTTGCTGGGTGAGTGCAGGCAGTTGTGTTTTAAAGTTGAAAGCTGGTGACTGGCTGCTCTGTCCGCTCGCAGGTCTTTTGGGGAAAGTCGGCGAAGGCCCGGCGGAGACACAATGGAGGTCTATGGAGGACACAGACAGTTCAACGGGTCCTCGGTGCAGATAAGTCACCCCCATACACACCAGACGAGGGTTCACTGCTATTGACCCGCGAGAACAGCGCGTCCACTGAGCCTCCCCACCTTGAATGGCCTTGTTGAAAAGAAGGGCCATAAATTGGCGGATGAGCAGAACGGGGGAGACTCTGCCTCCTCCCCTCCTCCTCCTCCTCCTCCCGCCTCCCCCCCCTCCCGTCTCTCTCTCTCTCCCTCTCTCACATGCTATCTCTTTCTTTCCTTTACCAAGTAGTGGTTTCCATCTCACCAAACCCCTTTCCCCCTGAATGTTTAAAAAGATGAAAGGATAAGGAAAAGAATGGAGACAAAAGGGTGCGGGGTTGTGTTACAACCCTGCCCCTGAGAGACTGCTCATGAAAGAGTTTGGGGATGGGAGAGATAGGGACCGGAGAGGAGACACAGAAAGAGAAGGGGGGAATCATGAAAAGAGGTTTTTCAAGCCGCTAAAACGGGTCACTTCTGTATAGAGAGGCAGACTAAAGTGCAGTCTTCACTCAGGGACGGAGACATTTAACACTGTCAATACCCTCGGATGGAAGGGAGCGTTGATATACTTGCACCCATTGACTGATTGCGCAAACACACACAGGATCACGCGCACACACACACACACGAACACACACACACACACACTCTGCCTTTCTCAACGCTTTCTGTTTGTCTTATACACATCCAGCAGAGAATAGCGGAGAATCTTCTTGCCAGATCCTCTTTACCATCAGTTGCCCAACAAACACTTGTGGTGTTTCCCCTCACGGCATTCCTCCCTCTCGACATTTACTGTCAGTCACTCGAAATCCTCGCAACCCTCCCACCATTCTCTCTGCCTCCGTCTCTGTCTGAACTTGCCCTGCGTGCACTTAGATATTTCCGCCTCGGGGTGCATCAGTGAGAGTTTGAGTGAGAGGGAGAAAGGCGGCAAGAGAAAGTTGTTGGCAAAGTGCGGACAGAAGTGATGGTCAAACAAAGATGACGACTGAGAGGGCAGCGACGCGTTTTCTGGGACTCTTGCACTGTTGACATCCAAAAACTGCAGTTTCCCCATCGAGGACATACAAGTAGTTCATTTAAGAACAAGTTCTGCTTCACACTGTCACATGGGCACGTCATATTAAACGCTGTAAAAAAAAAGAATGCAACTGTGATTTACTGGTATTTTAAAGACTCTTCCTGCTTTGCTAAATTACAGATTACAATTAAATTGTACAGGAAAAAGTATTAATTCACACATTGACCCTAAAAAAGCAGGACAAAACTGTAAATTATGTCCACATCAAAAGTCTGTATTTGTACAAATGGTGATTCATTCTTGCCCATAAAATTAAACAATGTTTTATGAATTCAATGCATTCATTGAATTGAATTCAATATCAATTAAATTGAATTCAATTCAATGGTAACTTAATCAAAAATGTGTCTTTTTACAAATTCATTCTTTTACAATATGTTTCTATAGTCAGCCAAACGAAGTTATTTTACAGATTTTTGCTCTTATTTAAAAGAAAAATATTGTAATTAAGGACTGAAAACTGGTAAATGAAACTGTTCTTATACAGATTTTCACAGTTTTTTAAATTATACATAATATCTAGTGACGTTATGGAAAAAGTATTTATTTACAACCTTATTATTATTATTATTATTATTATTATTATTATTTACAAATGGTGATTAGTTTTTCTCTAAAGTTTTACAGTTAAATTAAATTAAAGATAAAACTTTATAAATTTGTTATTTTGCAATGTTTGAACATAAAATTAATAAAATTCCACCATTTAAAAAAAAAAAAAGATATTTGCTGTTACTTGAAAGAAAAAAGTGTATATTAAAGATTGAAAATAGCATGTAATAATATATACAATATAATAATAATAATGTAGTAAAATTACAGAGAAAAAGTATTCTTTTTCATGTTAACCTTAAAAAACATTCCAAGACTGTAAGTAATGTCCACCTCATTAATTGATTCTTTTGCAATGCATAACCACAGAATTACATCATTGTTCTGTAATTAAATCAGCTACAAATATCATGACTTTAGAGACATTTGTTGTTATTTTCACTCTTTTAACGGGTTGTGAATGTTGCTATAGTCGCCAGCTTTTTAATTGTTTTTTTGTTGTTGTTTTTATAGTAAAAGATATTATAAATCTTTAAGTCTTCAAAAGCCTTTAAAGTTAAGTCACTGTATATGGCAGGAAAAAAACATCACAGTCACCAGCGGTTTTCAGCTTTTCCTTTAGGGATTTGTGTTGTCAACAAACGACATTTTCACGACCCAAACAGATTTTTAGACTGCTATTAAAGTACTAAACGGATCATTTTTATTGTGCACTGCTGCGTTGCACATGAGGAACACGTCTTTACTGTGATTTCACGCCATGAATGATGCACTTTTTGGACATCTTCAAATCATTCCTCAGTTTCTATTAAAAACACACACACACATGGGCTTTTTTAAGTTTCCAGATGTCACTTTCACTACCTTCAGCCTCTGTGATGAAATCTTTCCCACACGCAGCGCCATCAGCCTTCAACTTATTGCGTTTGCACTGGACATCCTCCTTCATTTCGGATCTGAACGTAATTGGAAGGTAGCTATTATGGCAATTATTGCAAATAGCCGAGCTGAGCTGTCAGGGAGAGGCTAACTCTCCGTCTGTCCACAACAGAGCCACCAAGTCAGACCTCAATTACAGATCCTCGACCTCCCCAACGTCCCCGGTGTCAGTCCATCATCTTCTTCTCCATCTTCACTCACTTTGAATCTCCCCGTCTTTCTTTTTTTTACTGTCTCCGTCTGATTTGTTGTCATTTTCAATCCTTTTCATTGTCCCTTCCATCATTCGCCTCACCCACTAAGCTCCACTTCCTCCTCCTCCTCCTCACCCCTAAAAAACCTCTCTCTACTGGGAGCCGCACGACCATTGCCAAAATTACCACATGCACATACACACTGAGGTAAAGCTGCATATGTTTCCAATTTCAGGCGTAATGCTTCTTTCTCCGCAATCTGACCCAATTAGCCAGAGCCTGCTGGAAATGCCCCAGTCGCCGGCCGTGGTGGCAAAGAGGTAAAGGGTCAAAGGTGAGGTCGTTCATGGGAGGTCAGACTCTCTGATGAACGCGTCACCTCCTGCCTGTCTGGCTCTCGGTCTGTCTCAAACATCACTGGCTGCTGCGCTTTAGCTGCCGTCCAACTTGCCCACAAACATATTTGGCACAGGTGTAGGATTGTACAGAAAAAGCAACCCAAGCCTGAAATTAAATTTCACAGCTTTACTAAAGGTCATAGAGGATGAGTGACGGGGTCTGGAGCCAGACCACACATAAACACACAAACAGCACAGGAAAGTATGCACACACACACACACACACACACATATACACATGCCCATACCGACACACTGCAGCTCTGACAAACAAACAACACATGCGCCTACAAGTCTTTCCTGCATGAAACTGAAATTAGCGTATGGAATGTTCACCTTCGGGAAAACAGTTTGGGAGGGAGAGGGAATATGAGCATCAGAGCTGCAAAGCCCTCATTAGGGGGAACGGAGGACTTAGTTTGGTAATTCTGCTTAATGCTTAATTAGAACCAGGTTTGAACGGGTGCAGACTGGCGCTGCGCTGCATTACCTGGCAGGCTGCCCCGCTCCCAGTGTGTCTGTTTGGATTGTGTGTTATGTGTGATGTTCCTGCAGAGGCTGGGTCATTGTCAGTTTATGAAACGGCTCGAGACGCCGCATGCTCGGCTCGTCTTGTTTACATCGTCTGCGCCGCCGTCCCCTCTCCTCTTACAGCACCTCTCTCTCCCCAGATCACCTCTCAATCACTCCTCCTCGCCTCCTTATCTGTCCCCCCCTCAGTGTCTCCTTACAGGACTCAATCCACCCACAGCGGCTACACTTTCATTCACTTGCCGCAGATTCGTTGCAGTCTGGATCCCCCCCTCCACCACCACCTCCACCGCATTAGACATGCAGCCTAAATAGTGAATGATCTATTTACTGTTACGTCTTCCATGTCGCCCACACGGTCCACACCTTCCTCTGTTTCTCCGCATTTTTGCGCTCATCCACCCCTCTTTCCCCTCGTCGCTCCTCCACGTCTACCTCACCTCCTCTTCCAAAAAAGCCATGTTTTGTCCCTTTTCTTGCCAGGGGAAAAATGTTACACATTGTAAACTTTACTCACTGTACAACACCCGCAGGATTGGATTTCAGAGGCAGACTTTGTGTTTGAACTGCTCTGGCAATTAGTAGAGGATAGACTTACAGCGCACCTACTGCACAATGGAGGCACCGGCCCAGTTGTCCAAGCCCCTGTTCCCATTCTGCCCCTCTCCATCTGTCACTCCTGTGGGACTAAGTGTGAGACGGTGTGTGTGCATGGAAGTGCATGTTTGAATTGTTGCTTGCATGCTTACATATGTTTCTGTGAGAAATTTGGCTCTATTTGTGGTGCATAATAAGCCAAACTTAGCAAATGACTACACTCTAAGTCATACAAGGTGTGTCAGAAAAGTTTCAGGACTGGTGTCACAAAAGACATATTTCAAATCCAAACAACAACTTTTCCCCTTTGAACTAATCCCCCTGGAGTCTTCTCTGCCACACTGCCATGCACTCCTGGAAGGATTCTTCTGGGATCCTCCGCAGCTCCGTCGTCGCAGCCATCTTGACGTTGTCCATGTCTTCAAAACGGGTCCCCTTGATGACCCCCTTGAGCTTGGGGAAGAGGAAGAAATCCCACGGAGCCAGGTGGGGTGAGTAGGGAGGCTGCTCCAGCACAGCGATGTTCTTCTCAGCCAGGAACTGTGGGATGTTCAGGGCAGTGTGAGCAGGCGTGTTGTCATGGCGAAGCAGCCACGACTTATCCTGCCACAACTCTCACCTCTTTTTTGCGCACTGAACGCTGCAGGATCTCTTTGTAGATGTGCTGGTTGATCGTCTGAAGGGGGAAAACTCGTAGTTTTTAGCTTTTTAATAACCAAACCAGGAAACATGCTCCCAATCATGTTGTTGTACTTAAGCAAGAACGGTGTCGTGAAATAGCTTTTTAAGCCTTATTTTACAGTTTCTAGGCATTTTTTTAAAATTCAGTTTGACTGGTGATTCCTGGTGACCATTGAAATTACAGTTCTGACTCTCTCCCCATTCATTTAGATAGGAGCCTGGTCATGCTAACCTGAAATAAGTACCAAGATGGCTGCCGAGTGCCAAAACTTGCCTGTAAGAACTTTATTTACCAGCAGTGTATTAGCAGCAATGGCATAAACACTTAAAATGGTTTGTAACACACTCAGAGCAGATCTCATTATTGATTAATTTGCTATCATTGTATAATGTATATGCACACTCTTGTAATAATCTTAATTATTTCCTTATTGTGAGAGATAAAATTGTTACATGATGGATGTACATAAAAAAAAACTCTTTAAAATGTCCTTATATCTGCTAACAAGTGCATGAAACCATTCATGAAGAATTCACATTGTGCTAAAATGTTATCCTGCAAAGTACTATCATTTCTGACATCATGAATGTCTTACTGACTTAAATATTTGATAAATATAGAAAACACGGTATCCCATGTAACTAATATGACATGAGCTTATCCAGTCTCGTCCATCCACGTTCAGCTCAGAGCTACAGAATTTTCTTCTGTTCACATGTGTTTTCATGTTAGGGCGATGATGTCATTCATCACTGTGTTCCAAAATATTTTTTACAGTTTTAGTGTCTAGTTGATCTCGTCCGACCTCAGTTTCATGCACTTGCTTTGGAAGCAAGGAAACGCCGTGCAGGTTTCATACCACACCAAGGAATGTTTGCTTATTAATGTCTGCAATGTCACGTTGTTATACAACATCACATTTGACAGTTGAGACTCTGTGCTCATAAATCAATCGTGGCCCCCTCATGAAGCCCCGTCAGAGGCCTGCAGTCTTCAGAGCAGTGTCTCCGGTGTGACAAACCTGAAACTCCTCAGCTTCCTCTATCAGTTTATTTCTAATTCTGATAAAATGTCACGGTTCACGGAAAAAGCTAGACCCTCGTATGCGCAGTATGTAGCAGCTCCACCCTCGGGCCTCCGAGCTCTTTGAGGCCTCGCTGACTGACACTGATATCTGTCAAAGTATCAGTCGCAGGGAAGCTGCTGTGCACATATCTGCGCTCAGTGCAGAGTCATAGTGCCCTCCTGTGGAAGGGAGGGTAATCATGGACCCCCCCCACCCAGCTACCCCCCTCCGAGCTGGAAGTCCCAAACTCCCTCCACAGCAAGTTTCTGAAATCTTTCTTCTGAAAAACTCTCTTTCTTATCTCGCTCACATCTTGCGTGCAGTGACAATCACAGTTTCCCTTATCGCGTACGTTCCTAAAAAATGTAAATAGAAAAACCTGGGATGGAAAGAAGTGAGTCAATGAGGCACAAAGACAGGAGGGAGGGAGGGAGGGAGGGTGAGATGCAGTGGGGTGAGGTGGTGTTGGTGGTGGAAGAGGAGGGGGGAGGCTCAGAGCACCAAGCTGTTGTATTAATCTGCAAATTTTCTCAGATGACGCAAAGACTGTGACTTTGCCTCCCGTCCCCTCTCCCTCTCCATCTCCACATCCCTCCTCTGTCCGGGTCTCCTCCCGATGCCTCGCTCTTGTCGGATGGGAGACAGCGACACACAGCAGGTAAGCCGGCAGCCTCCCGTGCACTTTCACTCATTCGTGCAGCAGCTTCGCATCATTTGATTTGATTTGTTTGGTTTGACTCAGTCACTCCTGATTTTTGGCTGATTCTCTAGAAGGAAAGGATGCATTTGTTCCACATTTGTTTGAGATGGTTTTCAATGAATGCTGAGTTTACTGCAGTGGTGATTTCCACTTTTTGAGCATGTGGAACCTTTAATCACTATTGTTTTAGCACGCTGACCCACTGTTAGAGGATCAAACATGTTTAAAGCTGTTTAAAAAAACAGCAAAAAACAAGGAGATTTCAAAGTGTTTCTGAATGAGGAGATGGATTTACTGTACGGAGGGGAAGGAGCTGTGTGAAACTCGGTCCTGCTGGAGCGAGGGGTGATGGAGAAATTGCGGTGACAGATCAAAAAGGAGAAAATGGGAGAAAGAGGGAGTTTATATTTAGCAGAGCTTTACAAGGGTGAAGAGAGCAGATGTGATAGACAGTCTGTGCTTAAGGAGTTCAAACAACAGATTAATACACTCAGATTATCGTCCCAGAGAAAGGAGGGGAGGGATGATGTGTGTGTGTGTGTTTGACATGTGTTCACACACACATGCAGGCTCGATCAAGCACACACACAACCACAAGTGTTTTCTGCCACTCACACTCCATGTTCACCATCAATTCAAGACAACACACATACACACATAGGATTGGTATTCCTGAAGGGCAGCTTCTTCTTCTCATTTCTGTCCAGGCGTCCAAATATTGCTGTAAACTTTAGCTGAGTAGTTGATCAACAAAAAATGTAATCATCACATTATTTATTAATCATTTATCAAGCAAAAATGTTAACGTTTTATATCATTGTAGATTAAATGTCTTTGGCTTATGGACTCAGGCACTGTGAAGGCGTTACAATGCATTACCCTGAAGGTTTCTGGCAGCATCTTCTTCTCTGCTTCTTGTCATTAATCAAGCAAACATTGCTGTTTATATCCTTCTAGATTAAATCTCTTTTAGTTTTAGACAGTTGGTCCCATTAAACAAGCACAATGAAAAGCTACGATAGCATTAAGAGAAAAAAGACGATTGAAATCTTATTTTTTTTACAACAATGTTGATGTTTTTATGTCATTGTAGATTAAATGTATTTGGGTTTTGGACTACTAGTTGCACAAAATACACACTAATGAACTCTACACTATAATATGTAGAGATTAGTCCCACTCACACTGAAGGTTTCTGGCTGCATCTTTTTCTCTGTTTCTTGTCAGACATTGATTTATTCCTAAATGTTTAGTCAATTATTTGAACTAGATAACAAAAATTTTGGTCATTTATTACTGTTTTTCTCCTTTATCAAGCAAAAATGCCAACCGTGTAGATCTTTAACATCCTTGTAGATTAAATATCTTTGTTGGTTGCACAAAACAAGCACTCTGAAAACTCTACAGTATTGTATTGAGAGAATAGTCTCCCTCACAGTTCATTTCACTGAAAGTGTCTGGCTGCATCCTCCTCTCTGTTTCTTATCAGGCAATAATTTCATGCTACATGATATGTCATGATAAAGTTATTGAGCTACATAAAAAATGTAGATAATTTACAACTGGCTTCAGTCAGCAGTCAAGGAGAAATTCCAAAAATGTTTTGTTATCATGATATCTAAATTTTGGAGTTTAGGTTTGGCAGAAAGAAACATTTGAAACTCTGGGAACTTGCAAGTTTCAATTTCTTGCAAAGATTCAGTGCAAAAATGTTTTGTCAATTCGTTTTTAAGCATACAAATATATAGTTTATTCATTTTTTATGTCATTTATTGTGAAAACTTGTCAAACGTTTACTGGTTTCATCTTTTAAAAAGTCATTTTTCTACTATTTGAAAAAATAATGAACTGTTCGTTGCTGCTCTTTATCTATTTAATCTTGCACTGAGGAAGTAAGAATAGATACTCTACATTTCTGAAATGTAATCTGCAGCATGACCATGATGTGCCTTACAGGTCGTTAACAATAGTAATCTTAAAATGAACAGGAAAACCACATGTGAGATCTTTCTGCACCAACAGGTTTTGGATTGACATCACTAATCAAATCTGAATTCGGTGTAGACTGTGATGATCAAATCTGCCTGCTGATCCCCTGACAGCTGTTTTATAACTTTACAAGCATAATAATCCTAAACACACAACAATGCAGCGACACTAACGGAGTCATATAATCTGTTTTCCTGGTTTTATTCAAAAGTCTGGCAGCAAATATCCCATAAGACGGTGAAACAAGCCAAGTGAGGACGCTTTCTGACCCATGAGTGGTCACGTCCAGCTGCTGAGTGCAGTCCTGATCTGTTCCACTCTGACCCTCGCTGAGTTAATGTGCAGCGTTAACCCTCCTGCTGCAGCGAACGAGGAAAGCCACGCTCCACACACGTGTCTGAAGGCGGCTGTGCATACGTGGAAGGAATTAGGTGCTGCTCTGCTTTGAAGTGCTTGGACGCTCTGATGTGCGTTAAAGAGTGTTTCCAGAATATGTGAGTCTGCGAGGAGATGCTCATTAAGGCATATTAGCAATGTGCATTGTGTGGTTTTGCAGTTGTATGCTGCTGTTATTGCCGTATAAGCTCAAGCAAACAGGCAACCGTGTTTTCTGCAGCACAAGGGTTTGACAGCAGGGATCCAATCTGACTTTAGCTCTCAATCCGATTATCAAATCTGAATCCTTGCAAAATTATTTTAATTTAAGCTTTCGACGAATTTAACTGTTTAAAAAATAAGTTCCTATTTAACAAGAACAGCTCGATCTCTAAAGGATGGATGACTTATTTTAAGGGAATTTTCTTTGTGGTTTTCCTGCTTTAAAAGACAAAGAAGAGGAGATTCCATACATTTAGAGGCGAACAAATCAAGTTGACTATTTCAAGCTAAGACTGAAATGGTTAGTTGATTATTCAATGTGCTGAGCAACAGAAAATTAATCAGCAGCTGTTTCGATTTTTTTCAGCAAATGCAGAATTTTCCCCAGATCCAGCTTTTCCAACATGAGAAGTTTCTGTTTTTCCTTCATTTATGTGACAATAAGCTGAATATCTTTATCATGTTGGACTGTTGGATAGATAAAACACTGACAGTGCTGTGTCGGTTGGTAGATTTTTTTGCTGTTTTCTGTTATTTTTGAGTATTTAGCACATTACACATTCAAAAAATATACACGTTGGCTATATATACTGGCTGAAAAGGTGACAAAAGTGTTGAATTTGTGGCACTAAGTTGAAAAACCAAAACAAACAAACGCTGGGTAAAACATTTATACTATATCAATGCAACTTAATGAATTAAATGATATTGCATACTTATACTAACATGTCTATATGCTTAAATTTAGATATTTGTTTGCCCCTGGAAGTTATGTGATACCGACGTATCATGTTGTGTGTTGTAGTGCAGCTCTGGGGCGACCATCCTCTCCTCCCTCTCTGCTGGGTGGTGGAGGGGCTGGAGGGGATTATATCTCCATCCCTTTGCAAAGCTCACACCAAACAATCAACCATTGGAAATAATCCTCTGAGACACACAGACACCCGCAGTTACAAAGACACACATGCAGATGGTTCCTAGACAATATATTACAACATAGGTTTATAAAATTCACACACACACACACACACACACGCACACACAAATATATATATTCAGAGGTATTACAGGGGTTTGATCGCTGCAGTTTGTTGTGTTTGTGAAGTGAGTTTTGGTCACCTTGTTGTTCCGCTGACTGATTTTATTAGAAGTTCACACTCGGAAATTAGTGCAAGTGATTGGTATGTTGGCTATCACGAAATCAAGGATGCAACTAAAGATTGCTTTTTCTTGATTAATCGATTCGTTGTTTGGCCTATAAAATGTCAGAAAAGAAATTTCTCAAAGCCCAAGATAACCTCCTCAGATGTCTTGTTTTGTCCACAACCCAAAGATATTTAGTTTACTGTCAAAGGGGAGGAATCAAACTAGAGAATATTAACATTGAGCATTTTGACTTAATATTTTCTTTACAAATTTCTCAAAGTGAGTAGTTGAAAATAGTTGATGATTAATTTAACAGTTGAAAAGTAATCTTTTCATTATTGCAGCTCTACATGAGATGAGCCAATTCTGCTAATCCCATAACTTGTAAAAGTGCACATTTGTTACATTTACTTGTTATTTTAATATACAAAAAAGGATTGAAAAAGTACCACATGTATCACAGTTTCTCTGAGCCTAAGGTGAAATCTTCATATGTTTCCATCATTTGCTTAACTAAATACTCAAAGTCCAAAAAATGCTGAGCTGATAATGACATATTATTCAAGTATTTGGCAAATCATTTCATGCGAGAAGCTGTATTTGAAGCTTAAACAATGACCAACATTTTTGTTGAAAAGCATGTTTCAGTTTTTAAAATGTGAGATTCTTTGATAAATTTCTGTAGTCTTTACTTGTAAAGGGTCCAGTGAGTCAGAACACACATAGGTTCATATGTTTTTATGTGAAATGATCCCATTTGGGAATAAAAAGGTCAACTGATTCCATGCTCTATACATTTTCCGTTTTGCTTGACCAAATGTTTAAAACCCCAAAATGTTCAGTTTTCAATGATATATAACAGACATACTCACAAATAATCTCATATGAGGAGCTGAAATTGGGGAACTTCAGCTTGAAAAATGACCACAGTAGTTGGCTAATTGGTATAATCTTTGTTAAAAAGTAGGTTTTCATTATTTTTAAATGGAGGTTTTTGTCGGAACACATACAGGGTCTTACACTGACTCGTCTTCAGCACATGTGATGAAACGTACTGTAAGTACTGAGCAGAAGCAGGCAGACACACTGTGAGGGGAGGAGGGGGGTTACAGCTGTATCTATCATGATGTACATCTGTTTGATCTCTTGAACCGACATCTGTGATTGGCCGGAGACCTGCTTGGATCATAAAAGTGGAGGGCTATAAGCTGATGCGAGGAGAGGGCTTGATGACATCCGGACTGAAGCCAGCGCCGAGGTGGTGTTTTTGTGTGTCGCTCTCATGGTTTGTGCACCTTTTTTTATCTGCAGCAGCTTGGGCTCATTTACAGTAATCGAAGCTGCTCCTCTGGGAGATTAAGTCATTCTGTCGTTGCGGCCCGTCCTCCTGGAAACCATGACGATTAAGAAGATGTGCCGTAAGTACATGACGGCGTGTGGAGGCTGATTGGGATGGCTGTCACGCACTGCATAGGGACGACCTCAGTGTTTACTTTCAGGATCCAGTCACCATTACTCTGAAAGCCACTGTGGGAGTCTCTCTGTCTTGTGGCTCGATTTTAAGGGCATGTAAACAGCTGTCAGTGCCCTGCCGACGGGGTTACTTCCTCGCTTCTTTGTTCTGAGCTCGCCTCACTTTGAAGTTCCTCCTCCTTCAGCTCTTGTCTCATCTCTAACATGTGTTTCCAAAGGCCTTCAAAGGGAACTGCGGCCTACCTGGCAGAGCAGTAATACCTGTGTCGTGTTGCGATGAAATCCAGGATTTACTGTAAGCTGCCTCGAATCAAACCAAACCCGCTGCATTTTATTACGGATGCTAAGCTGTAATATGATGTAACAGGCATGTCATGTCTCTCCTGGCCGCTGCTCTAAATGCTCTGAGCGACGTCTGTTTCTTGTATTTCGTTGAGGCCTTTCCAGGCGAAGTCGAACTCGACCTCACGCTGCAGTCAGCAGTTTGTGTTTTCCTCAGCAGGACGGCCCAGTAAGAGCCGGTTCCTAGAGGCCAGCTACGTTTTGTCTCGAGGCAGCTCTGACATTTCCTGGAGCAGGAAAGTAATCTGTCTGTTGGGGAAGGAAGACAGATTTGCAGTGCAGCTTCAGGTCCTTGAGTGTATCCTTGCAGCTTATACTCCTCATCGCCGCCCTCCTCTCAGGACACAGGCTGTTGCTTCATTATTTCAAGGCCTCCGTGTGACGTGCTCAGGGAACAAAAGGTTTAATATCCAGCTTTCACCGCCGGAGAGGATGACGGGCGTCCTTATTATTCTTTAACACATGTAGCAGGAGTTTACATTGGGTTTGCTTTATGTAATTTGGAAAGTTCATGACTTTCCTAGTAAGAATGTATTAAACTAAGCGAAACAGCCTTGATCCTAGCTCGATCATCTCTCAGTGTGGAATTTTTTCCCGCTGGATTTCATTTTATCAACCCACATATAAAAGGTTCAAATCCCTCAAACTCTGACCCTCTTTCTCCATGAATGAATTTCAAGAAGAAGAAGAAAAAAAAAAATCACCCCCCTCATTCCCCTCCGACTTATATATTTAACCAAAGTGCATGTGGTTAGCTGACGTTACCAAACAATGTTCATGCTAAGAATGACACAAGGATTGGAAAGAGGATTTGTGAAGACTATTACAGTGGAACCCCCTCCCCCACCTCTCTTGGTACTCCGTTCACTGGGGATTATATCTCTGCAATTGAAACTTGGCAGGACATTCTCCGCCTCCAAAATATACCATTTCAGATCACACTGCCAATCCGACTTTGTGCTCCGACTGGCAGCCGTCGCAGAGATATGGCCCTGGGGAGTGGGAGATGAGACAGTGAAGGTGAAGGCCGATAAACCAGTAGGTAACGTTCTACGTGTTCCCCCTCGTTGACTGTACTTTTGGCAAATGTCCACGCCTGCATGCTGCAGGAATGCCATCCGCCAAAGTTGATGGATTATAATCATGCCTGATTGCAATTGTCTCATTGAGTCAGACTGTTTGTAAATGTGGCACTCGTACTCCTGACAAGGATTTGGCGTGACCGCTCCGCTCTCCAGATGTGTTTATATACGATTAATGTTTAGAGATGGAGGCGGTAGGGTCTCTGAAATTTTCTCAGCTGACTCGAAATGTGTAGTGTTATTGGACGGCAGACACATTCTTACCCGCTGAGTCTTTCTTTGCGTTGAAAGTGTTGACTTCGCTCTGGAGGGAAGCTTGATTGCTTCAATAACAACCTTGTGTTAATGCACAGGAGCCAAAATACACTCTGAGTGATAATTCTTAACAGTTGACAGGTGTTTGTTGAAGAGCTGTTTCTCCTCTCAAAGATATGATATGGCTTTAGGGTGAATGTTTGAAACGATCAAATGCACTCTGATGGATGTGGACTTTAGACAGAAATAGCATCTGGATTTTTAACAATACTAGCAATACGGCAGTGCCAGTCCACCCAAGTCCATGTTCAAATAGAATCCCAACAACTCTTTGATGAATTGTCGAGAGCTTTTGCGTAGATGTTCACGGTACCCAGAGGATTGAGCCTTGATTATACTGCTTTACGGGCGTGCACGTAGACAGCTGCTCACATGCACGTAGATGTTGCTATAATGCTACTTTCTGCTCAGTTTTGGAAGACTTAAGTACAGTGTAGTAGATCGGACTTCTCATCTAGCACCACAATGATATTCAAGTTTGTTTTTTTTTTTTAGGTATCTTTACAATTATTGGATGTGTTGCCATGTAGTTTGGTGCAGACACTCATGGTGCCCACTGGATGAATCTTATTGACTTTGGTGGTCTTCCTAGTTTTTCTGTAGATCAAACTTTCTCTTATCCAGTGAAACATCTCATCATCTCGGGGAGCTGACGTAACATTTTGTGTCGACATTCAGATGATGTACTCTGGATAATTCCATGAGTCTCCCAGCTTCTCCAGCAGCACCATGTATTCAGATTTAGTGGTTTTGAATGAAATAAGTGATTGGATGACAATTTGCCACATTGCCATAAAATTTGGTATAAACCATTTTGTTGTCTTTAAGATGAATTGCAACAACTTTCTTCATCACAACCAGGTGGTCAAAATACCAGATTCTCATCAACCTTAGCTGCACAGTGTTTAGCGCTAACAGGCAAATGCTAGTAGGGATGCATGATGATATTGGCATCATTGTCACTATCATCAAACAAAGGCTTTATTATTAATGTGTAGTGGCACAGTGCTAAATAAAAGCACTGTATTTAATGTCCAAACCTGCTAGTGGACCAACACAATGTTAGCATGCATTGTAAGATGCTAATTCTACTAGATGAGAGACCTGATGCTCCCTGAAATTTGTTGATCAGCATCAGCAATCAGCAAGAATGGGTTGGAAATATCAAATATCTGCAAAATTCCCATGTTCTGCATCTCAAAACGTGAGGATACTGACGGTAAACATGGTGTTATTCCTGCTAAACATCTGTTTACATGCTTTGCTTGCATGCTGTTGTTAGTGTGTAGCTCAAAGCAGTAAACATATCAGTAAAGGTCTCTGTGGATGGAAAAGTGAAACCAGAAGGTACAGAGTGTTACCGGGAGTCCGATCACTCATCACAGTTACCATTTAAGAGCTCACAACATATAAATAGCAGGTTTGTGTGATCCAAACAGCCATCTGTGGAGACTATACTTTACCAATCGTGCCAGAGAGGAAAAAATAGACTCCAAGTGTAAAAAAAAATAAAATAAAAATACATGGTGACACAAGCCTTAGGTGTGTGCCTTGGAGTCAGTGTGGTTTGTGGCATGTTTTAAACTTTACATTTACTTAGTTTACACACTGAAAGCAAGTGAATTGCACTGTAAAAAAATGAACAATTTAAAAACATTCTTAGCTGTTCTTTTGTGACATTTTTACTCACATTTTTTCGCTGTTTTGTTAAATTACAGTTTATCACAATTAAAATCACAGAATGAAAGTTAAAAAAAACAGGTCAGAATTGTAAACAATGTCCACATCAAACACCTGTGTTTTTCACAAATGGTAATTTGTTCTCTTATAACTCTTAACCATAAAATTGCACTATTTTTTTACTTTGGTGAAATCAGCAAAAAATATTATTATTTTACAGATAATTGCTGTTATTTAAAAGAGAAACCATGAATGTTAAGGACTGAAAAATGGTAAATCATTTTTAACAGATTAAACAGATTTATCCTGTTTTGTTTAATTATAGATAACATGTATTAAAATCACCAAAAAAAAAAAAAAGTTAATTACACAGTGTCTGTTGAGGCCACACTGTAAATAACTCTACATCAAAAATCTGTAGTTTTACAAACAGTAATTTCTTCTTTAACAATGTGTGACCACACAATGACACTATTCTACAGTGTGTAGGTCAGCAAAAAAAAATATCTCAAACCAGCATGTCAAACAGCGGCTACATCTTAGGGCTCCTAGCAGCTCCATATCGTCTTGTATTTACATTCTGGCACTTTCTGTGTTTTCCATTTTGATGACGATGCACAGATTACATCTCTCGAGTTGCTATTTAGCCATCGCCTGCTGTGTTTGGGTTGCCTTGCCTGCAGTAATGTATCTTCTGCTCCCTTAAGAACCTAAACCAAATACTCAGAGAACATTCCTGTTGTGTGAGCTCCTGGTTGTTCCTAATCCCCTTCCAGACGGTCAGCCAACAGTGATAACAGTGTCACCACTCACTAGTCACAAATACAACTATTACTACTACTATTAAACTATTTATAAAACATTATTTGACAAGCCCGGGTGCATCATTCATAAAATATTTTCATTTTAGTGAAGGTTTATTTAGTACGTAGCGCAAACTAATCCCATGTACTATAATATATAATAGATGTTGAAGCTCATATTTGAAGCATGTATTCACAAAGTATCTCTGTCTTCACAGGCAGGATGACAAACCAGCCGACAGCCAACCAGTCCAACACAAAAAAGGAGAAGGAGAAAGAAGAAATCCCGCGAGATGACAACACGGATATGGCATACAAAGATGCCGGCCACTGCAGCCGTAACACCCACAACCTGCTGCTGGGACTCACTGTCATGGGTATGCATGGACAGAAAAACTCTAGCTGTGCTCTGATTTATTTCTGTGTTGGTAGATGTAACATAAGTAAAGAAGACACAAACAAGCTTTAATTTTCCTTTGAAATATTTTAACATCCCAAATCCCCACAGTGTGTGCTGGAATTCAATTTGAGGTCAGTATTGTTGTTCAAAAAATAGCCAATTTGCGCCACAGCAAATATCAACGCACGCAAACCTCGATGTGCAGACCCCGTGATCATTTTCCCGTGAGACATCTTCTGCTTGTTGTTTTCTTTAATCCGCCTCTGTAAACACTTTGGTATGTTTCTTCATAGCTGTGTTCTTTGTCCAAAAAAAAAAAAGGCCCAGCAGAGTCAAGAAGTGTGTTATTTTTGTCTGTAATTTGTCACCCAGATTTAAACCCTGATATGACCCAGTTTACATTACAGTGGATGGCTTTCATTAGTCAGAGATCTCTTACATGTCAGATGAGGCCAGTAAGTGAACTAAAAAACTGCAAACTGATTTCTTAGAAGACTAATACCACCAGAGTTTTAGCTGTTTGACAATATTTTGTACCAATTTTTATTTTGTCTGCTAACTAAGCACATAAGGTAGTGTTTACCCTTGATTTTCAGTTTGTGTCTCAAACAATACTTACCCTATTATAGGAGTCTAAACTCTTCTCTGGGCAGCTCTTCAAGACAAAGGAACAGACCACGCACAATGCTGTGGTCTTAATTTGCTAAATGATTGCAGTGCAAAAATAGAACTTCATAGTTATAACTTTTTTTTTTTTCGCCCAAAAACAAATTTGTACAAGCTTTGGGGGAAGCAAAAACATCAGCATTATCAAAAAAATAAAACGAATATTTGACTTTGTCCTCTCCTCAGGTGTTGTCATGGGAGCAGTCTTTGGGATGCTGCTTCGGTACATGAAGGTGACAGACAGCGCCGCCCTCACTATGGTTTCCTTTCCTGGAGACATCCTCATGAGGATGCTGAAGATGCTCATCCTGCCTCTAATCATCTCCAGCCTTATCACAGGTCCGATTTAGAGCTGTTTTTGTAGCAGCGGTCAGCACAGCTCTTTTGCTAACATTGCATGCTAAACGCTAGCACTGCAAATATTAACTTGCATTCCTGTAAGAAGCTATAAATATGTTAATAATAGACCGTTAATAGGGCTGACTGCATAAAAGTTAACACTCACTTTACGTACTTAAATTGATATAATAAATGCTGTTTTTCCGAGATACATAATGTTTATCATAGTGAACCTGTGAACCATAGTGAAGTGTGAAAACTTGTAATCCTTATCTTAACCACATGCTTTTAAAACTAATATCTAAATCTTGTACTTTGTTAATATTGCATGCTACATTAGCTTTAGACAGTTATGCAAATAAACCTATTTTAAATAAGTTTGTCTGTTCACACATATTTCTGAACTTAGGAAAATGTTACACTTTTACTTTTCATTTTATCAAGTGACTTCTAAAACCTGAATCCTGTCAGACACAAATGAGGGTAATTCTAACGCTACATATTAAATGTTTGGTCGCTGTATTACACTAATGTGCTAGCTGTTGCAATCTGTACATGGTATTGGACTAAAATGTTAAATATCAGCATGTTAGCACACAAGTTAAAAATCTTACTTTAATATTTTATGACTATTTTTTAGCACCAGATAACCCTAACCCAAGTGCAGCTCTTTTGCCAACATTGCATTCTCAGTAGGAGTTAAATTCTTTCAAAATAGTTATGTTAGTAAATTGCACATACAGTCAGTGGTGTTTGCCATAGCCAACAACTATTGGATGGCTGTAGGAATATCATTGTTTTAAATAGGTTTATCTATCATGCCTATGATATCTAAATCTGGAAACATGTTAAAACTAGTAAATGTCAGAAAAACTTTGTCTGCCCTCACATATTTCTGAACCTGGGAAAATGTTACATTGGTACTATTTATTTTAACAAGTGACCTCTGGCAGCTCCAGCTAAGAGTGACTCTCACAGTGCTGGAATGCTGCAAGTATTTTACACCAACATGCTGAACATGAGTGTGTTGCTTTGCTAACAGAACCAGCACAGCACTAAATCAAACATGTACTAATTTATTACAGAAAAACACACATCTGAAATGAATTTAGTGGTTTTGAGCAAAGTTTTTATTACAGTCCCGGGTGAAAGCACCACTGAAACTCACCACCTTGTGTTGCTTGTACAAATTTAAATTCTTTTAAATCATCATTTTTATTATATTTGTTAGTTTATTTAACAAGAGCAAGAAAAAAACACATCTACACACAGCAGATGGAGGGTGAGCAGCTAAAGCTAAACTGCACCAACATGCATTTCTTAGAATCTGGGAACATGTGGTGTTAAATGTATTGCAAGAATCAAACTTCCAGGAAAAACCACTTTCATTCCCTCTGTGGACGTGCACAGGGATCCTTGTAAATCTGTCATCTCTCTCTTTCAGGGCTCGCTGGTCTAGACGCCCGCTCCAGCGGCAGGATGGGCAGCAGAGCCATGGTGTACTACATGTCCACCACTGTCATCGCTGCCATCCTGGGGGTTATCCTGGTGTTGGGGATCCACCCAGGGAACCCCAAACTGAGGGGAGGCTCCTCGACCTCGGTACCAAAGAACCAGGAGGTCAGCAGTCTGGACGCCTTCCTTGACCTGATTAGAAACCTCTTCCCTGAGAACCTGGTGCAGGCCTGCTTCCAACAGGTAGCCTCCACATCTGTACCACATCCATAGCACTGTTTTATTACTCCGGCTTTTCATTTGTGCACACCATATGGTTGTAAGCAATATGAACATAAAAAAGATGGAATACAGATCAAAAAGCACCAGAGGCATGGCCAATAATTTTCTTTTTAATGAAAATAATTTATTATAGCAGCTTTTAAAAGCTGCATCATTAAACTTTAAGGTGATGCTAACTAGCAGGCACTGAAAACAGATTATCTTTAGGTTGGCTTTCAGAGTTTTAGGGTCCAGTTTAGAGGTTTTATCACTGTCGCATTAACAACTATCATCCAGTTTTATGTTCAAACAATGTAATCTCACCACAAGGTAGCTGCTCTGGAACTTTCAGTTTTATCAAATGGAAATTGAAGCATCTACAACTCCATATCAGCTTATTGAAACTCACGAAATAGGCCATAGAGGCTCTGGGATAAAAACTAGGATAAGAAATAAATCTAACTTCTTCAACCTAATGTGTGTTTTCATAGAAAGTGAATAAAACTGTCTCATAAGGGAAAATTACGCCTTGATTTGAATTGCAAGGTAGAAGTTGCTTCAAGTTAATGGATGACAAGTCAGTGATCTAAAGCTCCTTAACAGTTAACAAATACATGTTGAGGTAGGATTGCTTTGTCAGCAGTTGTCAACAAGTATTAACCAAATTATAGTTTATTAAAGTTGACTGAAATATTGGGAAATCCTGTTTGTGTTCAAGGCCATTATAAAGTCATTATCATGTCTGTATAAAGCATCACTGAGCAGTTTGACAGAGTGAAGGAGCTGCAGAGAGTTTTTAATGACTGCTGATTCTCTAGAGACTGTAGCTGTCCTCCAAACTTCACGGACAATGTTTTCTACATATGTCAGCACGACTGACTGGAAGCCTTTGATTTCACTTGAAGGGGTTTGGCTGGAAAAAGGCTAAAGCTGCTGAAAGCGTAACTTTTTTAAAAGTTAAAATTAGGTTTTAATTCTAATAGAGATACGAGCTGAGCTTCTCAAACAAAACAAACACTAGAAACTCTTTTCACAAAGGGAATCTACCTCTGAAGAAATAAAATGATTACAACAAAAATAAAGAAATTAAAGACAAAGACAAAAAGGAGACATGAAATAAATACATTGCACATGCATTTTAATTTATAAAGTTACAAAATGGCCCATTTATGAAGTGTTTGGTGATGACAGATTGATATTTCTTCCTTCTGCATCTCATATCATTGTCATTTGAATGTGTTTGTATGAAATATTGCTTTATCTGTAATACATATTAAGGCTGAGATCCTACAGTGTTACTAATTATAAAGAACCTAACTCATGTTAAAATATAGCTAACACCCTTAGGTATTATAAATTATGGAACTTAACCTAACAAATATAAATATTATGACTAGACCCTACAGCATTATTAAAAAGGTAGCCTGCAGAGCCTCGCAGTGGATTACAATGCAAACCAGATGTTCCCTGATGTCGGTGTTCTCACCTGCTCTGCTGTAAAACGAAATTTTATATATAAATAAACATGTGGCTTATCTACATCTGCAGACAACATTATCTTGGCTTTAACTGATCCTGAAGTGATGCCTGGTTCAGTTCAAGTCCAGAATGCGAAGCTGTTCTTTCCTGATGACTGTAGAATGTCTTTTATTTGTGAGTTTCATCGTGGTGTTACTCTGTGGACCTCCCACGAGCTGTGTCCTTAATAAACTTTGAATTGCGGTGGTGAGTAAACGGGGTGAGTCAGTAGACGGCTTCTGTTTGTCCAAGCTGATCATTTTTAAATGATAATCCAAGTCTCAATCATGATGCGACAGTTGCCTTCTTCTGTCCAAATCCTGTTTTTTTTCCTGTCATGCGTGTGTGTCTCAATGATTAGAAGTAGTTGTCTGTGTTTAACTGGGTAAGGGTCAGCCCTTCTGCTACTGCTAATCTCTTTACATCTGCATCCTTATTTACCACAGTAAGGCATCAGCTGGTGGACAGGGAGCACTGCTGAACATGAGCTTGTAGACTCTCTCTTCTTCTCCCTTTGGTATTCTCTCTGTTTTTTTCTTTATTCCTCTCTTCACATCTTCTCTGTTTTACTGCTTCTTTTGTTTGCACTCATCAGGGATTCATTCAAGTGATAAAAGGCATAACTACTTTTGCAGGAAAGAATCGTCCTTCGCCTTTCAACCTTTCTGTCTCTCTCTTCTTTCCATTTGTTGTCTTTATGGGAGAATCTCTTGTTCTCTGTTTTGCCTTTTCTTTAAACAGAAATTAGAGTTCATCGTGCAGCTGCCAAGGCTTTGTTTGCTTACACACACAATAGAAGTTACAAAATTCAGAGTTTTGCTATGTGGATTGTTTTGTGCAGCAACCCCAGTCTAAATCAATCTGAATCTGTGCTCCCTGCAGGTTCAGACGGTGCTGAAAAAGGTGCCAGTCACAGCACCGAACCAAACCGAGCCCCTATTAGTGAACAGAAAAAAGCTGGAATACAAATGGGGCATGAACGTCCTCGGTGAGTTGTTGACGGAGCCCATGTTTCAGTGTTTTGTGTTGTCCAAGCATCTCTGCGTGTGTCATTTTTCAGCTTGACTCCGCTGCATGTTGGAGTTTCCGCTGACATGCTGCTTTGTGTCTTCGTCAAGGCTTGATTGGCTTCTTCATCACCTTTGGGATCTGCATGGGCAGGATGGGCGAGCGGGGGAAGGTCATGTGCGAGTTCTTCAACATCCTCAATGAAATAATCATGACGATGGTCTCCATGATCATGTGGTCAGTGTTTTGTCTTTCCTGTGCGTGTTTGTGTGTGCATATTTGTGTGTTTGCAAGCATGCGCAACATGTGTCTCTGTTTTGACTCTTACTGGCCAACGGCCGCATTGCTTTGACATTCTGGAGATACCACACACAGGGTCAGTGACAGTGATGGATAAGGCGAAGGTTGTGTACATGAGGGAAATTGTGGGAACAAGCAACAGGGTCAGACGAAGAAGACTAAAAAGGAAAGAGGGACAGAAGAAAAAGGAGAACGTGTGTTAGTGAAGGACATGGACAGATGGAAAGAGAGAGAGAGGGTTTCCCTGGGACTTGCTGGAGTCTGTGGTATGCTGGGGAGTAGCAGGAGCCGGGGCCCGGAACAATGTTGTGGGCTCCCAGGGGAGTCGGGGTGGAAGATCTCCAAAACGTAATGGATCCACCGCCGGCAGAGGAGTCACTTGGCAGCAGAGCAGAAAGCAGATGCGGGCAGGATGGACATGGAAAGATGCGTGTGAGAGCATGCCTTCAGAGAGCAGTGCACGCCTTGAGGCTTTGCAGGACCTCAGCTCGTCGCACAGTGAAAGAGAGTAGTGGCACTCAGAGCGGGGAAGGGAAGGGAAGGGGGGATAAGGGTAGGCGTTTGGAAGAGAAACAGCAGGATGCTTGTCTTGCAGCTCTCCGAGGCCATCTACATGTGCAGCTGGACACCAAAGGAATTGTCTCCTTGTTCGTATCACTCACTCAATATAAACAGATTACTCATGGGCCTTTGAGCTCGCCAAACACAGAGTCCAGTGTATACAAAAACACATATCATACGAGGGGCACATCCATCAAATCATATACACGGCAAACTCCGCCAAACAACTGTCAGTGAATGCCAGCCTCGGGCTTCAGCACGCAGCTGACCTGGAAGAGCAGGCTGCTGTCGTGATGGGACTCGCTTTGATTTCGGATGAGGAAGCGCTTATATGGGAGCATCGCTTTAATTTATCTGTCCAGATACAGTATCCGGCATTCATGAACGGGAACAACTGCACTCCAAAGCTGGAAACCAGAGATCCAAGAATGTGTCACGTGCTCTCGCAGAGAAAAGGGCTGCATTGACAATGACTGAAGATTAATTAGGTGCTGTCACAAAATGCTGGCCTGATATTTCACTTTAATGCTGTCAAGTAATAAACGTGTTTTACAGTAGAACCTTTATACAAGTAGAAATAACAATCGAGCTATGTGGCATCAAAGATCTTTTTGAAAAATACAAGAATTCTGCAAATTGAGCAGCAGGAATGAAAACATGACAGACCTTGACAGAGGAGAAAATGAACACGAAAGGGAAAGGTTCACAAGAATGCAGCTTTAATTTTCAAGCATGTATGTTACACGTCTTATAGGAGGTTACATTGAAATGGTTTTGACAGAAAAATGTAACCAAGACAAGGCAAGTTTATTTATAGCTTCATGAATACATAAATGACACCAGCAGTTTTAAAGTGCTTTTCAGATGAAATTATTTAGCTGTTTAAATGATTGAAATTAAATAATTTAAAACATAGAATAGGGAAAATAATCGTCTCTGCATGAGTGTAGTCTTTATGGTATTTATGCACCAATTTTTGTGTTTTCTGCATCAATGTATGATAGAAATATATTTATTTAAATGAAAACCCAAACTTCAGGTGAAAATAAAATATAAATGCATAATAATTACATTTTCTGCATAGATTAAGTTATTGGATAAGCTCATAGTTCATATTTTGATGGTAAACAAAGACTCCAGTCTGAGCCATTGTTTTGTCTTTTAGTAACATTACAGTGATTGCCAAACAAGAGTCTCCTGCTTCTTTTATGCTTTTATTTTGGAGGATAATCGCATGTGTTCTAAATAACAAGTGGGACATATCCCCTGCTGAAACTTACACCGATGTATATATGTACTTTCAATTGACACATAGATTATACAGATGCAGGTTTACCATTTAGCAAAAGGTATCAAAATATATTGGAGAGTTATGAAACACAAACAACAGTCAATTCCGTTCAGCAATTTTAGTTCTGATGTTTGTTGCAGGTACTCTCCTGTTGGAATTGCCTCTCTGATTGCCGGGAAGATCGCAGCCATCGGAGACCTGGAGGTGGTGGCCCGGCAGCTGGGCATGTACATGGTGACCGTCATCGTGGGTCTGGTGATCCACGGCGGCTTGATCCTACCTGCTATATTCTTTGGAATCACCCGAAAAAGCCCCTTTACGTTCTACTCTGGGATCTTTCAGGCCTGGATCACAGCTTTAGGCACTGCTAGCAGGTATGACAGCCTTCAGGAAGTGGATGTGTGTGTGTGAAAGTTCTCTGTTTGGGCATGTGTTAACACTTGTGTGTCACATGTTTCTTTTACAACATCTATTCCTCGGGCAGCTGCTGTAGTGCCTGTGATTGATCGGCGTAGCCTGCTCGTCGCTTTCAGCTATTTGGTTTGAATCTGAAAGGCCTGAGGGGAAAATTCTGTATTTATGCAACTGAACTGGCAAATCAGGACAGCAGAGCCAAATGTGTGTAAGCGCAGGCTATCACAGACAAGTCCATGTCAGACAGATCCTGTGTTGTAAATGTCTAAGCCTCGGGATTAGTCGTCACCAGCCAAACCGGCCCCACTGTATCCTGCCTGGCTTGGCTTGGCTCGGCCTGCCTGGGATTCTGTAGTGCCACTGAAACCAACTGTCATTTTGGCACATTACCGAGGCTTTAGTGAATATGGGTAATCCTATCAGCGTTTTCTCTAATTATATTATGACCCTAGCTTAGCAGGGCCGGGAATCAAATTCCTTTAATTCACATGTTGGTGGATTGAAACAGTGGCCTACACCAGCTGTTAGGAAGAGGCTGTCAGCCCACTCAAATTTCTGCTGCCTTTTTTTTTTTTTTTTT